>NC_048238.1:105160782-105242183 GCF_002007445.2 Ailuropoda melanoleuca | reverse complement strand
GGGGGGGGGTGCGCAGAAATTAGAAATCCGGCAGGCTGCAGGGGAGGAGAGGACGGCCGGAGCGGCGGGAGGCCGAGTCGACGGGGACCCGGGGGTGCGATTGCGTAGGGAGGTCGGAGAGCCGGCCGGCCCGGGCGGCGGGCGGCGGCGGCCGAGCCTGGGCGCGCGCTTCCAATCCGGTGGCAGCGGCAGCAGTGCGCCTAGCAGTTTGAATTTGAGAGGTTTTGCAGGCTCCCCCGGACAGGGCTAGGGTGACGTCACGCGGGGAGGGGGCAGGCGGTGGATCGAGGGCGCGCGGTGGGGGAGGGAGGGGCAGATGCTTCGCTTCCCTGCGAGTGGCTTTGCAAAGCTCAAATCCAGGCTGCGTCAGTTGATTCTGAACTACTCCACCTCCAACCCGGCGGGCGGCGAGCGGCTGGCGAAGCTCCTGGAGAGGGATTCTCCAGAAGGGGCCCCGCTAAGGGGCTGGGACCGCTGCGACTCCTCCGGCCTCTGGCCCTTCGAGTGGTTTCTCCCACCTGCCACTCCCTCCTGGCCATTCCAGTGGGGTTTCATGCCACATTCCCAAGCAGAGGTCCAGATCTTCCCAGTGAGAGGGGTGGGGTGTGTGTGTGTGTGTGTGTGTAGATGTGCCTTTTTGCCACAGAACTGGGGCCCGCCTGCCAGCCTCCCAGCTCTTGTGCTCTGCTGCTCTGGGTGGGGGGTGGGGTGTGTGCCCGCTCCGGAGTGTCTGTGTAGGAGGGCGAAGAGGGGATTTGTGCTTTACATACAGAGCTTTGTTTCAGTGCTGAGACAATTACTTTCTGGGCGGTGACTGGCCAAACAGATACTTGCCTGGATTCTGAAAGCTAGTTTAACGTTAGAGAGAAACCACAACCAAACCATTCTCCCCCTGAGGTTGAGAGTTAGCCGGATAATGAAGTTTAAACGTGTGCTTTTTGCCTGCAGGAAAGAGGAGTGGGTGTCAGAAAGGCGCTGCCAGGCTGAGCCTCACTTGGCTGGGTGTGGGAGCCCAGGGAGGGGGCTAAGCCTCCAGGCAGCATTATTAACTGCCAGGTGTTGGGTTTTTGCCTTCATTATCTCGCTCCTCCTGAATTATCTTAAAGTCTCCTGGAACCAGGTGTCTCCCGGTGTGGAGTCCATCTGCAGGATGTGAATGTCTGCTGTTGCCCGGAAGGGCCAGGGGCAGCCTCTCGCGAGGCAGGAAAACGAGGCAATGGAAGAGAAGGGGACAAAGGAATGGACCGAGGCTGCACCTGTCCCACAAAATACTTACACTTGCTTTCCCCGCCTCTTCAGTCCTAGCCTGCTTCAGTTGACACAGGGTCCCATTGCTGGGCCACATTTGGAACAGAGACAATCCCACTGGCAAAATGAGCCTCCTGAGAACAGAAAGCCCCTTGCTTCTCCCCTCCTGCCTCCCTAGTAAGCTCACGTTTTAGGATTGTTCAGCCCACACCGGCTCTTTTCTCCCTGGAGAAGGGCTCTGATAGTTTATAGATTTAGGCACTAAAGGCAACCTGTGGCTTTGGCCGTCTCCTCCAGAATGTTTCTCAGGCTTTCACCTTGCCTTCTCCTTTTCTTTTGGGGAAGAGCCTTGGACCCGACATCGTGAGCCCCCTCCCCAACCTGTAATTCTTGCTTGGTCTTGGGCAAGATCCTTTCCTTCTGGGGCCTCAAATTTCCCTTCTCTGTGCTAAAGGGCGGCACTGAGCTGAGCTGTCCTCAGAGGGGGAGGGGCAGCCGTGTGATGGCCTCCCACTCTCTATTGCAATTGCATCATTAGATGCAGAGTGATGCAGTGATAAGCTTCCTTTCCCAGCAAAGGGGCATTTGTTCCTCCATATTTCTAAATATTAAATAGACGTAGTTCCTAGAGAGATGTGGCTTATTCGTTGTCATTCATTTAACAAACTGATTAATTAGGTTACTATTTCATGGAAGCAAAAGCCCACATGAGAGCTGGACAAGACCTTTGCAATCAGATTCATTTTATAGACGAAGACATTCCTCAACCAGAAGTGCTGACTTGCTTAAGTTCAAGAATCTATAAAATGAGAAACAGAACCCAGGGATTCTGAGTCTTGGCCCAGGAGCTTTCTCCAAAGCTCACTACTGCTTAGTGTGAATTGGAGAAGAACTATCTTGTGAACTTAAATAGTGGTGTCTTACCTAAACGTGTGCTTTTTAAAAAATTGTATTTGAAAGTGAAATATCAAATATTAGTTTTAGTTCACAAATAATTTCCTGCAAGACACTGATGACGCTGTCAATAACTCCTTGAGGACAGAGGCTATTTCCTTAAGAATTTGAGAGAGAGTGAGAGAGAGAGAGAAAAGGCTAGGTAGATGGGGGGGCAGCTGGCGGAGCTTGAAATCCGTGAAAATTATTAGAGTGAAGGAAATGCGGTGATAAGCTGGCTGGAGTGGGGGGCGACACTGGGAACCCGGAGATGGTGTGGCAGATCTGCCTTCCATGATTAGCTTCCGACACGGGTCGGTGGACTCTCCCACCACTCCTCGGCCTCCTGTCTGTCCCCGAGCCTCCACAGCCGCTTTCCCCAAACACAGTTACGGGAACGAATCAGCCCCAGTCGGGAAAAAAGCACTTTAAGTAAGTTTCGTTTGGCCCGGCATCTCGGGAAGAACCGCCGCGGCACCCCGCGAGGGAGAGCGGGCTTTTACGGCGGCGGAAAGGTTCTGGAGGGAACTGGGAGCCCCAGGGAGGCAGAGGCGGACGCTAAAATAAGGCAAACGCTCCCTCTCCTCGCTGGGGCGAGGGAGGCAGAAGCGGGGACTCCGTCGCCTCGATCTCCCTCGCATCTGAGTAGAGCCCGGCTCGGGTCGCCGGTGCTTCCACAGGGCGCAGGGAGTGCCCGCGGGGTTATAGCCTGTGCCTGCCGGCCGCCCGCCAGGCCTCGAGGGGGTTAAAGGGAGTCCGGCGGGCCTGCTGGGGAGGGGGGTCAGCTGCCCCCCCGCCGCTCTCCCCCCCCACCCCCCAATCCCGGCAGGTACGGTTCCCGGAGGGCGCTTCCGGCGGCCAGGGGGCCAGGCGATCACCGGGGCTCCGGGCATCATCGGTCACCAACCGCTAGCTCAGCCCTCCTTGCCCTCCCCCCGGGGCTGCCGGACGCCTGGTGCCCGGCGCTGGGGCCCACAGCCGCGACGGCCACTCGCGCTGCTTTCGCCCTGGCGAGCGTTCTTCTCGGGACCGGTGGCTCGCAGCCGGCGCGCGGGCTTCCCGCCCGGCGGTGGCCCCGGGGCTGCGCGATGTCCGGAGCCCGACCACGCCCGCGCGGGCTGTCTCGGAGCGAGCGAGCCTGGGCGGACGGGGGCGGCCACCGAGGGCGGCCGCTGGCGCGGTGTCCCCGGCGGATCTCGCCCAGGCTTTCCGCACCCGACCCCCCACCCCCACGAGGGGAGGCGTTCTGGCAGGAAGCAGGGAGGGAGCCGAGAGGGAGGAGGGAAGAAGAACGGGGGCCGGGGGGGGGGAGGTAGGGACGGCCACCCCTCTCCCGCACTTATCAATCACTCTGCAGATCAAATGTCCCCGCTGTGCACCCGGGAGGGGGACGTAGCAGCCCCCAAAGAAGCCGCCGCTCCATTTCTCTGACGAGCGCAGGGGAGCGCTGCTCACGCCTCTCGGCCCCTCTCGCCTGGAACTCTGCCCAGCCCTTGCAGCTCCTACCGTGGGCTGCAGCTCCGACTCGGTCAAGTGAAATGAGGATGGCACTCGGTCGGTACCAAATCCCAGGGGAGACTAAGACCACTGGGTGCAAGTTCCAGATGAGCGCAGCAGCAGCCTCCGAGCCGGACGCCCTCCGGGACGGCTGCCTCCCCTAACCAGTAAGCGCCCAATCAGTGGAGTTCGCAGGCAGATATTTAAGGACCTCCTACGAGGATGGTAAACAAGGAATTTCCATATAATATGGAGCTAAGCTAGACTTGGGCAAATATGTTAACAGAAGCAAGCCCTTAGCAGCGTGCCAGTCCCTGTTTTCATTTCATTCTTTTTATTCTTTGCAACGTTGCCGGATCGACTGGAGCGTACTTTTGGCCATCCCCCTTCCTTTTTCTCCTTTCTTTTCCCTCTTATTAGTAGTCCAGGTGGTTGTGATTCGACTACAGGAAGGCGCTCAAAGAGTCACTGTAGTTCAGGAGGGAGGTGCGGTTTTCGCCAGGAGCATTGCCGTTCCCCTCAAGACCTGCCTTCTCCAGCGTATTCGGCACAAACTTGTGGTTGTGTCCGTTTCAGCCAGGATTAGGGAGTTTATTTGGAAGGCACTAAGGCATTTCCCCCTCGATCCCGGAGGAGGGGGCCCTTCATTCACCCCATCACTGCCTCCTGTCCTTCTTATCCCCCCTCCAGAGTCTGTAAAACCCCCAGTTGTTCAGAATCTGTCCCCGTTTGATGATGGAGGAGAGGGGGTGGAAGATGAGAGGGGCCCGAAGTTAGAGCAAACATTAGCTCTCTTGCTAATGAATCTGCTTTGGGGTTTGTGTGTTTTCAAGGTTATTTCCTATACAGTGAAGCCAGGTTCTCACAGCACTGACTTCCACCTCTTTCTTGTCCTTCCCCGAGGGAATCTTTTGTGCTTCTTCCTTCTCTTGGCTTTCTTTTCATAATGGTTTTCTAAGGAGACCTTGCTGGGCCTTTTGAAAAGAAAATTACTGATAATCTTATATTGTGATATATGCAAAGTTTACTTTTGGAATAGTCCAAAGAATTATCTTTTATAATCATCTCTGAGGTGTTAAGGACCACATTGCTGCTCCTTTCACTTTATTCCCGAGAAAGACTTGAGAGTTCGCTGCCATTCAGATAAGCAATTTCAGAACAACACAGTTCTCACATGTGCACAGGGGCAGACTACACTTGCATACTCAGAAACATTACCCTGTTTTATTAATGTCCTCATTTGTGCAAAATACTAACCGCGCTGTTTGCTACAGACTACAGTTGTGGTCTGGGTACATCATATTATTACTAACTAGGAAAAGTTAATGCTGTTTTCTCTGTGTCTTTACCTCATTTCTGACTGTGTCATCTTTTCTTGTAGTTATTTAATGGGTGCTATAAACAACCACAAAACACAGAGCTAAGAGTCTATTCAAAGGCAGAAATAATGAGACAGTCATGCTGGAGAAAGGAGACAGTTTACTGAGAAGGGTGGTGTGTCTCCAGCCAAAGAGAACACACACACAAAAGCAGTAACTTGTATACAGATTAGATGAGGAACACAGTATCAGTGATAAAAACCGACATTTTTTTTTGATCCAGTAGAAACATGTAAAATATGGCGTGCATCAATTTTAATTAGCCTTGGAAGCAAGGCTAACGTGTTTACCAGCCCTAAGAAAAGCACTCAGCAGCCTGCCTTTCCACACGGGACCACACCGATGGTAAGAAAAAATGAGGAAGAGCAGACTTTTCTTCTTGTCAGCATACAATTTTCCAGTAGTGGGGTAGCTGTTTCGAAGGGTGTTGTGAAGGCACACACAGACAAAATGACGAGCAGCACAAAACTTTCTGTGAGGGTTCTGGCATAGATAATTACGGTAGGAGAGAGCTCGAAGTGTGTGAGTTTCAAATATACCAATTTATTTGAAAGTTTCTTTATGCTGACTTTTCTGAAAGTTTCTGCCTTAGGGAAAAAAGTCCTGCTACACTTGAACATCAAATACAATGCATATTAACACACTTTTGTTAATGAATTAAAGTGGCATTGTCAATTCTTTGGTGTAGTGGCATTATAAATGTATCTCTCTGTTTGTGTGCTGTTCTCTATTGATCATTTCATCTCACCAATGGGCTTAGAGATCCCTGATCACAGTGCCAAGTAGGGAAATAGAGAAAGAAAATCAAAATTTTCTTGGGTTTTTATCATCTCATTCTAAGATTAAGGGAAAACTAGAAATTTTGCTGGGATGAATCAAAAAACAAATGTGCATGCATTTCTGAGATGATGCAAATGTTGCCCAATTCCTGTGTAGAACACAGTTGGAGAATGTTGTTTCTCCACCTTCTCTGCACCTATCCAGAGCTGGAAAGCTCTTTAAAAAAAAAGACAAAGTAGGAACCTCATGCAGAGTGAGTAATTCTAAGACAGATGTGAGATGTTCTCAGAGAATGCTGTCTTTTGAATCAAAGGTTTCAAAGAAGATTTCAGACAGAGACAAATTCCTAAATAAAGAAATGCAACACAGAGGACATGCCATGAATGCCAGTAATTATAGTTTAGAGGATATTGTAGACTTTGGTTCTGTGATGCTATTGAAAGTGTGGATATTTTTAAATTCAATTCCATTATTTTGATTATTTTGGCAGGCATGTTGGCTTGGTTGGAATAGTGCTGGGCCAGGACCTGAGTAGTTTTGTCTTTTAATCCAGCACACATCCAAACCCTTAGAGACCTGGGTTCAAATTTCACTTCTGCTTCCGACTTGAAGGGGGACCTGAGCAGACACCTCTCTCAGTTTCCCCATGTGGAAAGCCGGGTACTAGAACCTGCCACGTGGAGTCAGTAAGGACTGGATTCATGCAGAAGCCTTGGAAAATTGCGAAGCAGTACATATATGTGAGGGGAAATCTTGACATGAGGGATTCCTAAACTCACTTAAAATAACTAAATCATACAAAACCAGTGATGTTAGTGAAAAAGCAACATTTTAATTTAAATTGGATAACAGACTCAGGATTAGAAAGTTGTTTACGATTCTGGGGAGCTTTATGATGTCGAACATTCCAATGGAAACAGTTCATCATTTCCTTAGATTGTTCCAGAGAGTTGGATACGTGTATATATCACGGTTTCTCCACCTCAACACTATTGGCATTTTGGACCAGATAATTATCTGTTGTGAGGGGGCTGTCACATGTCATGGGGAAGGTTTAAAAGCATCCCTGGCCTCCACTATTCTCCAGTAGCACCAGTATGCCATACACACACACATACACATTATATTACATGTATGTGTATATATATATATATATATATATATATATATTTTTGATGTATATGTAATGTGTATGTGTGTATAAACAGCTTACACTTATTTAACAAACACAAACAAATTGAAGGAACATGATATGCTCTATGACCCAGCAACAGAGTGAGAGCAAGATCCCAGGTTCTTCTCTGCTTTGTGATCTGCTTATGGGTTAAAGCAAGAGCTTCTGGAACCATATTCCCCTTGTCATAGCCATGCATCCTGAAATATTCCATTGCTGTTTATTTTAAAAATCGCCAGCCACAGCCTGCTAAATTGACTTCGTGAGTGACTAATAGGTTGGATCTCAGAGGTTGAAAAACACTGACATACGGAATCAGGAAGGAGAGGAAGGAAAAATGGGACAGAACAGAGAAAGGGGGCAGTGAAAAAATGGGGGGAAGAAGAGAAATAGAGGAAAAAAGAAGTTATAGAAAAACTTATGATGCTCAACCAATTGTATCGAGTGTCACTTAGCAATGGCACCTGCTCCCCGAGGATTCTAGAGCTCCGTCCTTATTGACTGAGTAGAGTGATTCATCAGTAAGAGCCATATTTAAGCTCACTGGACTTGGGGATGAATATACATGGCAACAGCCACAGATTTTACAGATAAGGCTTAGGACAGCATTAGCAGGTGTTTCATTTATCCTGACACATTTCATCCTATTAATCTCACTGCTGCTGGAAGTTATATTTTGGTCTGGAGTTACTACCTAATGCATTCAGGAGGAAACCAAATTTATTGGGTTTGACATCGCGCATTATTGGAACGATATAATGCAGTTGAGCCTCTGTACTAAGTTCTGTTGATTTTATTTATGTATTTATGTTTGACTAGTTTAAATATATGGTAAAGTATGTGCTGTGGTAGAGAGTTTAATGCTGACTCTGTCGGAACATTCAAAAATGTCTGCACACAAGATGCCCAGTTCTAGAGAATTACAGCCAGAAGAGCAGCTTCTGAGGATTTGCATTAAATATTTCTGATTTTTAAAAAAGTCATCATTCGTGAAGTGGACCCATATTCAAAATATCAAGGATGGCATGCTCCAGATCTATCCTGAAGTTGTGATTTGCACAAAATGAAGCAAGGTTTAGAAATTGTGTGTTCAGAGGGGAGGTGAGTGAGATCTAGAAAGTAAATAAAATCATTTCCAAGTAATAGCTGAGTGCAGCTTCAGCCATCATTGCAAATCAATGAGAGGAGAATGGATTTTTTTTTTTGCCTTGAATCTTGATGAGTTATTACTCAGATGTGGTTTCTAGTCCTTTTTTTCTTCCCTTCCACTTTTCTTCTCCCAGGAGGCTTCCTAAATGACATTACAGTGACACCTGGTGCACACCCTTATTCACAGGATGATTGCAGGCGGGGTCACCTCAAAGTCAAAGGTGATGGCCCTGGGACGTATGTCCAACAACTTTTGCCTCTTTTTGTGGCCATACTGTGGTTCCTAGGCAAATTAAAAAGAAAAAAAAAAACAGAGTTTCAGATTCCATGACATTAGATATCCCTGAGGCTCTCTCAGAAAAAATAGCCCAAAGTCTCTCTGGAGTGGAGCAACCATATGAAGTTTCTTGTAAGTACTTTGGAGCGACCCCAGGAAACGAGGACAAACCTAGAGCCATAATCTATCCAGGGGTTCATCCCCCAGCCTGGGCATCGCCACAGCAACTGAAGTACAGTGGTAGAGTCCGTGTCACTTTATTAATATTTTGAAAGAAGGCAAAGCAAGCTCATTTCTTGCCACACATCAGTGCTTCGGAATAATGAGCTCAGGGTGCTGATCCCTTAGCTCTTTGTATAAAGATCTAGTTGGCACAGGTCAGGAAATGGCACTATTTGAACTAGATAACTTACTTGCCATCATTTAAATATATTGAATTGTTTAATGCATTTTTTTCTCATAGAAGTACTCATATTTTAAGAAGATGTGTACAGTATTACGAAACAATGAGTGCTGGTTATTGTTTGCAGCAAGGATGGACAATCGTCAAATGAATTAATCCATGTTCTGCTCACACTTTTTAAAAAAATATTTATTTAAGTAATCTCTACACCCCAACTGGGACTCGAACTCATGACCCTGGGGTCAAGAGTTGAATGCTCTTCTGACTGAGCCAGCCAGGAGCCCCTCTGCTTATGGTTTTTGTAAGTGGGAAGCAGGCTCCCCACTGAGCAGAGCGCCCAACATGGGGTCCATCCCAGGACCTTGGGATCATGACCTGACCTGAAGGCAGATGCTTAACTAACTGAGCCACCCTGGCGTCCCCTAACTTCTATCTCTTGAATACAAATAAACAGCACATAACAATTTTAGGTAAGCCTGAGTCCCTGCTGTAAAGTTCCAGTTGCTTGGAATGCAAATACATGATTTACTCAAGGGTCTGAACAGATCTGCTATGATTTACATTGATAACATTGGAGTGTGTTAGGCAACAACAGAATTCATTTATTACCCCTGCTATGGCCATTAGCCAAGTTCGGTCTTGAGCTATAGTAATGATATTGATTGCAGGCCACCTGGCTTCACCGAATTGTGCTTCTCCAGTGATTTTTAAATAAGTGGTTTATGTAAAATAAAGTCCCGGAACACTAATGAGCCATAATACTCATGTGGACTTTAATAATCCAAATTCTCGATCCATTTTCAGTATTAATATTCAATAATAACTTAAATAATTTTTTAAAACTCCTGTGATATGTCACATATAGAATATATGTGCATAGAATATAACAAATATTCTATGCAGAAAGATCTCAAAATACAGGGGAGTAGGGCAAGTGATCTTCAATTAAACTTTGCAGATTTACAAAGCTGCTTTCATGCATGTTCAATTGTTATCTTTCATTGAAATACCAAAGTAATTAGTCATCTTTAAGAATTTTCTACTTGTAAAATGTCAGTGATTATTTTGGGTCTAGATGTTGACTAAAAGCACTTGATAGCCTAAGAATTTGTCTTTTATATGTATGTCTGCCTTCCTTCCTTCCTCCCCTCTCTCCTTTTTCCTCTTAAAGTTGATCTGGAAATTCCTTCATCCACAATAAGATGTTTTGTCAAGGAAACTATAAACACCGCAGGCAGCAGTCTGTCTCCTAGGAAAATGGTCACTTAGAATGGGCCAACACCGCAGAGAAGTTTCTCCCAGAAAGATGCCATCGTGATTGTTCTTTCTACTTGAGTTGTCCCTAGACTAGTAGGATGGTAGTGCTGGGCAGGGATTTGGATGGGAGCTGTATCGTACCTTCCCCTGTGGGTTGTGCATACCACCCAAGTCCACCTCCCCTGGGCTCTTGGTAAACAGGCAGATTTCTGGGCCCCGCCCCAGACTCACTGAATGTACTTCTCTGAAGGTGGAGTCAGGCAATGGTATTTTTATCGGATTCTCAAGGGACTCTAATGCAAATTGCAGGGCCAATTCTAGTCAGGAGCCAGCAAGCTAGCGAGAGAGCGAGCGAGAGCATGAGTGGGATAAGGGGCAGAGGGAGAAGCAGGCTCTCTGCTGAGCAGGGAGCCCAATGTGGGACTGGATCCCAGGACCCCGGGATCATGACCAGAGCCGAAGGCAGACGCTTAACCAGCTGAGCCACCCAGTCACCCCTGACACTTTAGTTTTAAAATTGTGTTTTTTTCAATGACAATCAGCATTAGCAAGTACACTTTGCTTATGACCCATGTTACAGTATGCCCATAAAAAGTGGCTTGTTGGTCAGCCACGAGGAGTGATAACATTTTATTTCAAACTCTTTTGACTACAAGTTTATTGCTATTTATTTGTGCTTTGGGTGATAAACTATATAAAATGAAATAAAAGGCTTGATAAATACTGAATTGAAAAAAAAAGAGCATAGACCTTGGTGTTGAGTTTGAAAAGATTTCCTTTATTATTAGCATACAGATACTAAAATCTCAAGTTGAATGAAATCTGAAGTAGCTTCCTGGGTCTGCCGAATCCTTATGAAGATATTTCAGGGAGACCAGTGTCCATAGTAGTTTTTCTTTTGTCTTTTGCTTTCTTCTTCATTTCAAAATTTTGAGTAGTTATGTAAACCCTTCGGAAAAGGCTTCATGCGTCTGGAGGCTGAGGACACTAGTGAGGGCTTGAAACTCTCTTGACCTGTAAGTGTCAACTTCAAGAAAATTTCTGTTGGAAACTTTGAAGATAAAATAGAACATCTAATTAACATTTAGAAGAGGAAGATATATATCCATTTCAAGTAACCTGACCTGGATTTCCGCAGCAGGATCTCTTCTTGACACATTTGTAACTCATTTTAATTGCTAATAGGTACTGTGTGTACACACCCAAGGCAGAAGGGGACTTAACCTCTCAGAGTTCCAAAGGTGAATTCACTTAAAATTAAACAATAAGTTTTTGTGAAGGGACATTTCATTTAGAATCACCTACTGCATCAGATGCATATGATTGACAAACACCAATTATCCAAGAAAATTGCAAGGACTAGTGAGGTTTCGTGCTTCATCTTTATTACTATAAATATTTTCAAGGGAAATCAGATGATTTCATGGGGATGAAGTGTGGATAGTAGAAACTGGATGGGCTTTGGAGTCATACAAAACCAGGTGTGAATCCCAGCTCAGCCACCTGGCCGAAAGTATGAGTATGGGCAAGTTACTTAAATTCTCTGAGTCCCACTTGCCTCTTTTGTAAAGTCTGGGCAATTCTGCTGATTTTGTGAGTGTCGTGAGAAACAGAAAACAGATATACAATTCTTTATACCATGCCTAGCATTTAGGAGGTGAAGGAGGAACCATGTTCTCCTTCCAGTGTCCTTAGCTTGGTCCATAGAGTAAGGAATACCATCCTTTTGGCCAATAATAAGGAGAGAGGACTTGGGGCGCTCATGCTCGCTCTCTCTCTCCCTCAACCCCCAAAAGAGGGTTGACCTTGCTAGTGACTTTGAGTAAAGAATCTGAATAAGCTTAGCTCAGTGCCTTTTGTGTTCTTTCTCCTTCAGGGCTACTTAGTTGCAGAATATGGCTAGCACTGCCTGAAACTGGGTGCCTAAATTTAATTCAGAAATCTTTCCTGGGGGGGGGCACCTGGGTGGCACAGCGTTTAAGAGTCTGCCTTCGGCTCAGGGCGTCATCCTGTCGTTATGGGATCGAGCCCCACATCGGGCTCCTCCACTATGAGCCTGCTTCCTCCTCTCCCAGTCCCCCTGCTTGTGTTCCCTCTCTCTCTCTGGCTGTCTCTATCTCTGTCAAATAAATAAATAAAATCTTTGGGGAAAAAAAAAGAAATCTTTCCTGGGAAGTTCAACTGTGGCCATAGACCTAACCAACTTACTGAATTCAAGGTTAATAGTATGAAGCTGATATTTTGATCTCCACGTATATGATACTTTCGTTTATTTCTCCGTAGGTGTGAACCCACAGTGGATTTGAAGGAGTGAACAGTGGGGTGCATGGCTAGCTCAGTTGGTGGAGAGCATGCGATTCTTGATCTCAGGGTTGTAAGTTCTAGCCCCAAGTTGGGTGTAGAGTTTACTTAAAAATAAAATATTGTGGGGGTACTTGGGTGGCTGAGTGTGTTAAGCGTCCGACTCTTAGTCTCGGCTCAGGTCAAGATCTCAGGGTTGGGGGATGAAGCCCTGTGTCGGCTCCGTGCTCAGTGGAAAGTCGGCTTGGAATTCTCTTCCTCTCCCTCTGCCCCTCCCTGCCGCTCTCTCAAATAAATAAATCTTTTTAAACAAGTAAAAAAAATTAAAAAAATCTTAAAAATATAAAGGAGCAAACAGCTATCACCCCCAAATCTCCAACAACAATCGATAAATTATAGCTAGTGTTATCATAGGCACGTTTGAAGGCACCCCCATGCTTTCTATAGTAATTTGATCTCACAGTACCAAATGTCTATAATCTAGTGCACTGTTTATGGGACACTACCATGTACTCTAATTCTTTATTAATTAATTGGAAGAAAAAATGCTCATTGCTATCTTTTATCTAAGTGAGTAGCATGATTTGGCTCATAGTTTGTCAAAATCGAAATTCTTTCTACAACTTCAGACCAAGAAGAAATACTATGTTTGGTGCTTCCTCAAGGTCAATGATGCTTGGTCATCCTTTTAAACTCAGAAAATGTCTGATATAGCAAAAGTAACTGGATTTAGAAGCATTATGAGGGGATAATCTTTATCGTAGGGAGACCAATGCTTCCAAGGTAACTTCACCTGGTTTGTGAGAGAGAGACAGAGACAGAGAGACAGAGAGACAAGAGCGATGCAGAGAATAGCACAGCAAACACCTTTGTTCCCACCACCCAAATGGATGATGCAAAAAGGACCTAAAGCAAATCTGAACAGTATTATTAATATAAAAACTATGTGAAGATTCACTGTGCCTGGTTGTACGTAGCGCATTGGTCAGTGAGGGCTTATGGGTATTGTGAGGTGGGTCTCCTGACCGGCCTGTTCGTATTCCTGTAAGGGCTCAGGAGCCCTTTCTACATTCCATCGCTCAAGCCTGTTTGCCCAAAAGCAGCCTCTGTGCTTTGAGTCTGTTCCTACAGTCATCTTGGACCATAAAGACTACGGTTCTCTAGGGTGGACGAACAGATCCCCGGAAGGTACTTAGGTCCCTAAGGGCCAAGTAGAACCATCATAACGGCCCTCAGTTGTTTACCTGTGGGCTTTGTTTTAATGTGAGAATTAAACTTCTAGAGTCAGGTGACACTAATCCAAACAGATATATTTAGCTAAAGCAATATCATCCTAACAGTCTTGCCATTTAAGAGTAAATATCTCGACCCCCTGGTACAGCGCCACGTAATAGCTGTGTAAACCTGAGCAATTCACTCTCAGGACCAAATTTTTCTTCTACAGAACAGGATAAGCTTCCAACCGAGATCTTTGTCCGTTAGAGAATCCTGTGACCATATTTAAATGTAATCGCTCCGGATTGTAAAGCTAGCATCAGTAAGAAATGAAGCCTGTCTTTAGCGTTTGGCAAAAGCTCATTAATTGGATTTTTTTTTTGATCGTTTGAATGCAGGCTAGGCTGAAGTTTATCTTTGTACTACCTAAAAAAAAAATCCCTAAACAAACCTGCAGGGTAATTGTTGGCTTACTTTAGAAACCAACTGCTTTCTAATTGAAAGTTGGCAGCTTCCTATTTGCCTAGAAACAGTTAATGTACTAACTTTCAATTATTTTTGAAAATCCATTTACTAAAACAGGCTGACAGTGGGGTGCCTGGCTGGCTCAATCCGTAGATCATGCAACTCTTGATCTCAGTGTTGATAGTTCGAGCCCCACGTTGGGTGTAGAGATTACTTAAAAACAAAATCTTAAAAAAAATAGTCGGACAAGACATTATTAATGTTATTCATATTGTAGTGAGGTGGTCCAAGACTGAACCTCAGTATTTCTGATTTCCTGAAGACTGGCAGCACGGATAAAGCTGCTTTTCAAAAATTGCAGGAATCACTTCGTGGGAGCTGGATGAGTAAAGCGGGAATGTCCCTTTGGATTTGGAGTAGGTGGTCTTTCTCTCTGTTCTGGAAGGGATTAATTGGAAGCACTATTGACATGCAGAAGTAAGCTAAGTACTTATTCTTTGTCCTCTGATATTGGAAGTAATCTAAGTGTAAATAACTTGGAGTGGAATGCTAACCGATTCTAATAAGGCAAACATTTACTCTTGGTGGAGGATGGAGGGAGGGCATTCTAAACCCTCATGGATGTCTGGGGATTTCCACTTCTTCTGGAACAAAACCTGGGAACTGGGGAGAGAGAGATGATGGGAGAAGACACTCTGGCAGCTGACCTGTAAGACACCCTCCATATCGGGGTGTGTCCTATGGATTTGGGGAGAAACAATGTCTGATGGTGGGCTAAATTTTCCTTCTCTGCATTATAATGTTCTTAAGAAATCCTCATTCCCAGCACAATGTGTTAACTACCACAACTTGGGTATAGATTTGTGTTAGCATTTCCCTGGGGAGAGGAGGAAGGGGCTCTGCTTCTGTATTCAGATGGAGGTTTTTTTTTTAATTTATTCATTTATTTAAGTAATCTCTACACCCACTGTGGGGCTTGAAATCAAGAGCCCAAGATCAAGAGTCACATCTGCTCTTCCGACTGAGCCAGCCAGGCGCCCCTCAACCAGAGGTTTTTGAAAACTGGAGTGGTTTGGCTTAATGATAACTAGATGGACCCAAATGAGCAGGGGTCCAAAGAGGAAGGCAGCGGTTTGGAGCCAAATGTCACAAGGAACAAGCAGAAGAGATAGATGGTCCCCAGGAATCCTCTGGGGTTGATACACAGTGGTTACCTAGGATGACATCTCACGTTATTTTATTTAGATATTCAAGAAAGGTGATTCCTGGAGGGCTAAAAGATGGGGCACTAGGGTTCCCCAATAATACAGCTGCTATTTCTCTTCAATGCCCACTCTATTCTAAGTAAAAGACACTTAATACACATGATCTTGTATATTGCTCACAACACCTGAAAGGCAGCATATTCTTTTTACCAGAAAAGGCAAATGCCTAGAAATGTTGGAAATTTGTCTTTACCTTTTCTCACTAGTTCATACTGCACTTCCTTGCAGTTCATATGAATTGGTGACGTTTTGGTAGTAAGATTACAATACAACTTTGTCAGAATTACTGATCAGTAGGATTCATTCCCAGGAAGAGCATGGAAATATTTCTGCAATTCCAGAGTCTTTAAAAAAATTGTAATTCTGCTGAAAGTATGAAATGGAAGTGTCTTTACAGCTTAGAGTCAAACTATTATTTTTTTATGATTGGATACAGTTGACCCTTGAACAACACAGATTTGAGCAGTGTGTCCCCTTGTATCGTTTTCTTCAATCAGTACGGTAAAGTACTGTAAATGCATTTTCTCTGCCATATGATTTTCTTAATAGCATTTTCTTTTGTCTCACTTACCTTCTCGCAAGAATACAGCATATAATACAGCAGGCTATTAGTAGTTATGTTGTAGGGGAGACTGAAGTTATACGTGGAGTTTTGACTGCCTTTGGGGGTGTTGACACCCCAGCCCCTATGTTCTTCAGGGGTCAGCTGTATTTTATTTTGAATCATGATGTAAAATAACAATGAGAGTATTGTCTTTAATGTTTTGGTATGAAACGACTAAAAGTGAGTGGTATTTACTCATGAGCTTCATGATTTCAGTGTTATTGCCATGCTCTCCAATGACAGGACTCCGTATGCAGATTTATTAATGAAAAAAGGCAGCGAAAGTAAAAGGCTACAAAAAATAAAATAAAAGGCTCCATTAGTAATGGATAATAAAGTCAGAGAAGCTCTTAATGATGAGCAGTATTGGAGTGGCTGAGTCTGCTGCTTTTCTTAATTTTTTTTTTTTTTTACTGGTTTACTACTGTTTTACTATGGAGGGTTTAACATGTTCCTCCTTTTTTCTTCTTTAACCAGCTAGATGGTTAAAGATTATACGCAGAAATGCACTCAAGTGTAAGTGGAAATGCCTGGCAGTAAAAGTCGATTGGCCTTTCCTAAAATTAGGAGAAATATTTATAGTCATTCAAAAGCAGAGTTGGTTGATTACAGAGTAGAGTGTGACCTTACGTGAGCTCCTTGAGGGACTTTTTGTCACTTTGTCATATGTGCAGTAGCATGGAATTGAGCTAGTGACTTGGTGTGATTTGAGAAAGGGATGCTGTAGTCTTCTTATCACTCTCCTGCCCCCAGTACTTCCTAACTCCCCAGTAAGTAATTTCTTAGGAAGCCCCTGAAGTCATAGGTCCATGAGGATTCAAACGAGAGATGGTCAGGCTGCCTGGAGACAAGATGAGTCGCAGTGTGGATGGAGCTTAAGCTAGAGGTGTGGTTCTATACAGAGCTGGTAGGAGCACGGGTCCTGACTGCAATCAAACGAAAAGCTTGTTCTTAGGCAGGAAGTGAAGCAGTTTCAAATGATTTGGCCAACTAAGGCATGATTCCAAAGCAAAATCTGGGCAGGGTCAGCAGACAGAGACTGTCGGACTGTGCATGAGGCAGGAATGAAGCAGGCCGTGGACTTTGGGATTCGGGTCTACATTTCACCACCACTAGTTTCTAATGAGTCTTGTGACTGCTTCCTGAGCTTACCGCAGTCAGCATCCCTGGATGGAAAGCGTCAAAGCCCCTTAGGACTGACTGCCCCATCTCTGGGAAAGGAGGCGGGATCTCTGTCCTCTGGGAAGCTCCAGTGCCCATTGCACATGAGGCCAGCACACTCTCTGGATGTTTTACAGGCTGGGCATGGTCTGGGGAGGCATCTCTCAGGGCCACTGCCGTCCGCTCCTTTACGAACTTCCCAGCCCAGGATTCTGACTTCCTCCTCTCTCCCAGGTCTTGACAGCTAGACTCTTGGCAGTATGGGTTTTCCACTTGGGCAGTATGTTTTTTAAGATGCTGTGTGACTTGAGCCTAGTGACACATTAGCTACCTAAGAAATGAATTACCAGTATCTCTCATCATTGTCTCTGCCTTCTCCATCTGGAAGTCAAGGCCTTATACAAATGTCAACAAATACTTATGGAGTGTCTATTTATTTATTTATTTATTTATTTATTTATTTATAAGGGCCTTTTAGATAAAATGATGCGTATTCGGCACTATAAGGGATACAGCAAGGCACATGTGATATAGCAGTGTCCACTGGGGACCATTCAGTCTTGGAGAAAGAAAATACAGCCACAAATATTTCAAGAATAATTCAAGGCAGTATGCGAGTGGGCGCCAAATTAATTTGACAGCCAATAAGTATTGTGTGGTTTGCAGTTGTCCCAAAGGTTTCGTGTATGAGGGGGAAATCTTCAGGGTTTAAAAAATAAGTGGGTAGAATTGAGATGGGAAAGAAAGGTAGCAGAATCTGCTTATTCCTTTGACAAGCATAAATAATGCCTGCTATATACCAGGCACTCTTTTGAGTACTTCACAAGTAATAACTCATTGAAAGCTCATACCCAGCCTTGGAGGTAGATCAAATTATGGGAAAACAGAGACACAGACAGGTGGAGGAGCTTGTGCAAGGTCATACAGCTGAGAGGTGTCTAATTCTAGAAATGCACTGGGGGCGCCTGGGTGGCTCAGTCAGTTAAACAGCTCAGGTCATGGTCTTGGAGTCCTGGGATGGTTCAGGCTCCCTCCTCAGCAGGGACCCAGCATCTCCTTCTGCCCGCCCCCCGCCCCTTGTGCTCTCTCTCTCAGTCTCTTAAATAAATAAATAAAATCTTTAAAAATAAATAGAAATGCACTGGCCAATCTGATAGCCACTAATGGCTATTGCAAATTAAATGCATTAAAGTCAAATAAATTAAATTTCGCTTTTTCAGTTGCACTAACCACATTTCAAGTGTTCAATAGCCAAACGTAGCTGGGGTCAGTGCAGTGGATAGCACAGATAGAACAATCCCATCGTTGCAGAACTTTCTGGTGGACAGCGCTGGTCTACTGTCCATATATTTAACTGTTCCTCTGGGCTATCTCTTGCTGGGGTACTGATGTAAGCAAGCATAGGGATGACTACATGCTTCTAAGTTCTTGCAGAGAAAGTTGTTTTGGGCTCGAGCCAAGAGTGCTAGAAGAAATTTTGCAAAAGTAAGAAGTGGAGGCTAGTTTTGAATGCCAGGCAGGGAACTGGGCTTAATCCCTATTTTGGTTTCCTATTGCTATGTAGCAAGCTACCAAAATTAGCAACTCACAGTTCACGTGGGTCAGAAGTCCAGACATGGCTTAGCTGAGTGCTCTGTGCAGTCCCACCGGGGGGCAATCAGGGTGTCAGCCCGGGCTTCAGCCTCATCGAGGCCTGAGATCCTCTTCCGAGCTTGTTGGTTATTGGCAGAATTCAGTTTCTTGAAGCTGTAGAACTGAGGCCCGCAGCCGCAGTCGGCCTGCGCTCCTTCCCATGTGACCCTCTATATAACATGGTGGCCTGCTTCTTCACTGAGAAGGTATCTGCTGCTGCCACTCTGGTCTCTGAACTCTAGTACCAGTTTTACTTATGTATTTATTTAAAAAGTTCTATTTATTTATTTGAGAGAGAGCGCGTGCATGGACATGCTGGGGGAGGAGCGGAGGGAGAAGGACAAGCAGACTTGCATGCCGAGTGTGGAGCCAGACATGGGGCTGGATCCCATGACCCTGAGACCATGACCAGAGCTGAAACCAAGAGTCTAGTTCCAGTTTTAAAGGGCTCAACTGATGAGGTCAGGCCCACCTAGGAAAAACCTCGTTTTCATTAACGTAAAGGCAATTTAATAGGGACCTTAACAACATCTGCAAAATTCCTTCACATTTGCCATGTACATAGAAGACTCATATGAATGAAATCCCATCCTATTTGCAGGTCCTGACCACACACAAGGGGAGAGGATTATACAGGGTTTATACACCAAAGGGTATTTATATTATATTGTAATGTTTTAGCATTCCATTTGCCACAATTCTGTATGTCTTAAGAAAGGTGTGGGTTTTCTGACTACAAGGTAGGAAGATGGGGCTGTTATGCTTTCAAGAGGCTGTTTATTCCCTCTTAGTTATTTGGTCTCCAGTTAACATATAATGTCAAATTAAAACCTTGACCTTCTTGGGCGCCTGGGTGGCTCAGTTGGTTAAGCGTCAGACTCTTGGTTTCAGCTCAGGTCATGAGCTCAGGGTCCCAGGATCAAGCGCCACGTGGGGCTCCGCCCTCAGCGTAGAGTCCGCTTGTGTCTCTCCCTCCCCCTCTGCTCCTCCCCCTGCTTCCAGGTACATTCTCTCTCTCTCTCTCAAATAAATAAGTAAATATTAAAAACTCAAAACCTTGGCCTTCTGAGGTGGGTGCAAGGGAGTGGGAGATACAGGCTTCTAGTTCTGGGATGAGGAAGTCATTGGGATGGAAGGCAGAGCATAGGGAGTATTGCCAATGGTACCTAATAGTGCTGCGTGGTGACAGATGGCAGCTACACTTGTGGGGAGCCCAGCATCACGTGCACACTTTTTGCATCACCGTGTTGTGCACCTGAAACCAATGTAGCATTGTATGTCAACTAGACTCAAATAAAAAAAGAAACTTTGGCGTTGTACCATCCTGTCTATTAATGCATAGTCTTAAAATGGATATTTTCATGCTTTTAAAACCTAATTATGCTAAAAATCAAAATGATAACTTTGGCATTAATTTTTTAAGTACAAAAGGAACACATGGTTCCAGTTTTTAAAAAAAGTAAAGTGATAGAGAAGCACATTGACGATACAGTAAAATGGAAAATTGACCCACCTGCACCAACCCCCTCTTTCTTGCTGCCCAGAAATATTCTTTCAGATTCTTTATTGAACATATACAGATGTTCCATATTTTTATTTTTTATTTTTTTCACTTATTTTCTGCAATTCAGCATGGATATTGGCATTCTTCCATGTCAATTCCTACAGACACTCCCCTTTCTCATGTATATGTATATACACATACACGTGTGCATGTGTGTTTATATATAAATTTAACTACATATATCCATATCCATACAAAATCATGAATGTAAAGATTGAAAGAGGTCATTCTAAAGGGAAAGCTATTATAAAGAAGAAATGCTCACATACAACTCCTTATCTTATCCTTGTAATAAATTGTTGTTTGGACTAACCCTGGTTTTAGCCTCCTCAGAACTAAGGAGAGCCCATCTTTAAACTCACCTGAATCTTTAATCTTTGTTTTATGTCAAGAGCTATTTTCAGACCATAATCACAGCTCTGGAGCTTTAAAGCATCGAGGCAATTCGATATCAAAAGGATTTGACTTTGTTCTTTCTAGGGAGACAGACAAAAATGCCTGCTTGAAATAATCAAATGGCAGCAGACCTGGCTCTTTCTAATCCCTGCTTTCTCCCCGGATAAGGGAGGATGAAGAAGAAATTGTTCAAGGAGAAGAGAAATAGAACATCTCTCTGAAGTCTTCTGTCCATAGCCTTTTCCATACCCTTGGCCTGTTCCAGGGGCTCAGTCTCCCCTCTGGTTCTAGCACCGATCGTGTTCCTTAGGCAGGGAAGATTCAAGAAGCCCGAGCCAGATGTTTTCCTGTCAATCAGCTTTTCTGTCAATGCTGATCTGATCATCGAATTCTAACCATTGGCTTCTTGCTTGGTTCCTTATGATGAAGGTGCCTTGTGGGGACATTTTTGTGAATGAAAAAAGGTGCTATTAATAACTAACCTGGGAAAGCAAGTATCAACCCGGGCTGCCCCGTGCAAACCGGACATACGATCTCTCTACTCATGATCCGGCCACCACGCTAAGCACTTTACTCACAGCGTCTTCTTCAGTCCTCGCCGTCAACTACCCTATTGGCTACTGCTATTATCCTGCCCCTCTTACAGATGAGGAGCCCCAGTTCCCACGGCTAGAGACAAACTGCAGGGATGTGGAGAAGGTGAATGGGGTATCAGCTGGAAAGCAAGAAGGGCTGGGCTGCAAAGAGGGAATGAATGATGACAGAGAACATGGGCTAATAGATTATTTTTGCTGTGGTGCTCAGTGACTCTTTTCTCTACGACAACATATCAGTGTGAAGATGAGAGCCACCCCTCACTTCTGGCTCAGCACTTTCCGATGCCATCCTCCTGCACCCACAGGAGTCCTTGTCAGGACCAAGCTAGGCGCAGTGATTTATGTGTTTCGGTGCTCGGAGTTCCAGGAGCCCTTATCCTCTGTATTGCTCACTTTGGCACCATCTTTGCTTACCCATAGGTATTCCTTGTGTAAACCTCGTTTCCTCAAGAAGATGGTAAGCAACTCAAAGGCGGGGACCAGACCGTTATGGCATCTCTCTGGGTGACCGTCACAGTGCTAAGTGCAGAGAGATAGTCAACAAGAATTTTTTTGGTATTTGTTTTCTAATGCTGCCATAACAAATGAGTGCAAACGGGGTTGCTTCAAACAACACAGACTGAATGTCTTAGAGCAAGTCAGAAGTCTGGGGTGGGTCTCACTGGGCTACAGTCAAGATGTTGGCTGGGCTGCGTTCCCTCTGCTGGCTGTAGGGGAGAATCCATTTCCACGTTTCTTGGCTCACGGCCCCTTCCTCCATTTTCGAAGCCTCTCTTCTGCCTCTCTCTTCTGCTTTAAGTACTCTCATGATGACATTGGGCCCTTCCAGATAATCCAGCATAATCTCTTCATCTCAGGTCAGTTGATTGAATAACTTTAATTCCCCTTGCTGTGTAACAGAACATACTCACAGTTTCTGGGGATTAGGACGTGGACATCTTCCGGGAGTCATTACGGTGCCCCTCCACAGGTGGGAGGGAGGAAGCAGGGAGGGTGCACGTCTCTTCCGGTGTCCATTTTCCATCGCTGGTGTGACACATTTACAACAAACTTAGTGGCTTAAAGAACACAGTTATGATGGTACAGTTCTGTAGGTCAGAAGTCTGAAATGGGTTTCACTGGGCTAAAATCAAGGTGTCGGTCAGCAGGGCTGCATTCGTTTGCCAAGTGCTAGCCCAGAATCCATTTCCTTGCCTCTTCCAGCTTCTAGAGGCCACCTGTGTTCCTTGGCTCATGGCCTCTTCCTCCATCTGCAAAGCCAGCAGCACATCTCTCGCTCTCCTGCCTGTTTGTACTTATTAGGGCCTTTGTGTTGACATTGGATCTGCCCAGATAATCCAGGATAATCTCCCCATCTCAAGATCAGGTGATCGGCAACCTGGCTCCCCTTTGCCATGTAACCTAATGTATTTATAAGATCTGGGGATTAGGGCCTGGACTTATATTCTGCCCCATACCCTTTAAGAATTTTCCCCCCAAATATTCAAATATGCACAAAACTATGTATAGAGAAAGCACGATAAATAGCCACTTCTCATCTCTGAGCTTTGGACTTAGTTTATTTTTTAAAAGTAAGCTCTAGGCCCAATGTGGGGCTTGAACTCACAACCCCAAGATCAAAAGTCACATGCTCTACCAACTGAAGCAGCCAGACACCCCTTGGACTTTGTTTATTTTTGAGGGTTAGTCTGTGAGTTGTTGAAATGTTATTTCATACAGTAAATACTAGTCAACTTTATTTCTGAATTATTTCCACTTCTTCTTATAAAAACATTATAGATTAATATTATAAAGTGTTGTTTAAACATTTTTGTACACTTTAATATTTATAGTGGTTATAAATGATATGAAATAGTACTTCTAAACACCCTTAAGGCAGAATATTGTATTTAAAAATCATGAAAAGTAGGAAGGACACAAAAAACTAATATTCAGAATACCTCTGAAAACAAATTTGTAGGAAATATTTTTCAGAGCTTACAATTTTTAAGTCTATGGTCTATTAGAAGCTTATTTACAAACCCCATGTTTGGATTGTAGTTTATATTTTAAGACAATCTACATTATATTTTCCCAACTTTATTGAGATATAATTGACATATAACATTGTGTAAGTTTGAAATGTACAAAGTGTTGATTTGATACACGTACATATTGTGACATTGACAATCTACATTATTAAACCCAAGGACACACAGTTTTAAAGTAGGAAATGCTCTAATTGTATGCATTTTCATTCAAATTTATAAGATTTACAATGTAGAAAGCTTTAAAAAAAATTTCTTGGTAGCTCCATTATGAGGTGTCCAGATGCTGTTTTTCATTTGTGCTATCACCTTGCTTTTCTTCATTCCCAGAGCCTCGTTGGACTTAACAATACCTACGATTCCAGCTGATGGAGGTACTCAGACCAGCGTTCAGGCTTTTGCTGTCAATGTTTGTGACAGTAGATCTGACGTTGTGTGTTCTGTATGTATATGTGTTTGAATTAGTTAAGCTCTTGCTCATTTTGACGGTAGCAATACCACCTGGAATTTGTGATATCTTAACCTAATATGGGCTTATTTCACCCTTGCATAAAATCTGATGCGGATGTTTCTATTTCGGAAGCTGTCTTGGGCAGCCCTCCTGCCAGCCATGAACTTGAGGACTGGGCTTCTTCCGTCATCTCGGATTGCTTCACTCCCAGCCATGCAGTTGGGAGACAGAGGGAGAATGTGGGAAATTGCATAGGGCCGTGTAGGGGCCAGGCCTGGAAGTGGTGTATATCCCTTCCGCTACCCTCCGTTGGCCAGAACTGGCTCTTGTGGTCCCACCTACACATAAGGGTGGACTAGAAGATATTGTCTTCCTGCGTGCACTGGAGAAAAATGAAATTGTGTGCTGAACACAAAGTCGTGGTCTCTGCCAATTTGTGAAGACAGTTTTCAGGTCTTCGATCTGGAAGACACCTTTAGGTTCAGCATCTTATCTTACAGAAGTGGAAACTGAGACACAGTTGTGGAGGAAGCCTTGCACAAGACTATGGAGAAAGTGCCAGGCCAGTATTCTAACACCTAGTATGTAGTTAGCAATTGGGATTAGTTCAGACGCTTCCTAGCATCATCTGGACCAATCTGCTACCCGGTGGAAAATGGAACCTCAGCGGCAGCACCCCTACCATCCCTCTAATGAAAAGTAGATTTTTTTTTTAGTTAAAAAGTGAAGAGAGGTACAAGTTTACAAATGCCAAGATAAATGTATATGTAATTTCTTAATATTTTAATGTAAGTTTTATCTTTCCCATCATGGACTAGTGTGGCATTTTATGGTGCTGAACAGTTTTTTTTTTTTTTGCCCATTAATGAATTTTGTTCACATTAAGTAGCATTTTTGAAAAATATGCATGAGATATAAAGCTAGAATACGTAATATTCATACTTGTTATGCTTTAATATCTTGCCTAAGAGTTCAGAAAGGAAATGGCATTTGTGTCCTGTATATGCCAGTATTTCTAAACCTTTCCATTAGTATTCACATTAGAGATAAGTAAATGAAAATAAAAATTATCTGGAAATTGAAATGTTTCTTCATTAAATTTGAAGTTTTCATTTTCCAGAATATATTATTTTATCATTTCAGCTCTCGTAATCTTGTTATTACCATGTGACCAATACATAATACATAAATTATAGATGTGGAAAGATTTGGTTTGGGGAGTTGCAGTGAGGTAGCAAATGGAGAATAAAGAAAAGTAAATACAAGTTCCGTGAGGGAGCATCAGAGCTCTCTGTGGCTACAGCAGGATAAATGCTCTAGCTCCATGTCTGTGTCCGGTTAGCTCTGAGCCAGCTCTTGCATGTTTCCGTTGAAAAATTCTTGCTTGAAAAGCTTTTTTCCCCCNTTTTTAAGATTTTATTTATTTATTTGACAGAGATAGAGACAGCCAGCGAGAGAGGGAACACAAGCAGGGGGAGTGGGAGAGGAAGAAGCAGGCTTCCAGCAGAGGAGCCTGATGTGGGGCTCGATCCCAGAACGCCGGGATCACGCCCTGAGCCGAAGGCAGACGCTTAACCGCGGTGCCACCCAGGCGCCCCCCGTTGAAAAATTCTTGCTTGAAAAGCTTTTTTTCCCCAGCTGTTGTCAAAACACTTTCTGTGGCCATGTGCCTGCATTGTGGCTTAGCGTTTGTCTTTGCTGCATCAATAGAAATGGAGTGTTCACATCTAATACCATATCTAGGGGATCATGGCTACTCCAGGACACAGCACATTTGCAATAACAGCAACAGCAACAAAACAACCCCGATACGTAACAACTTTTTTTTTTTAACCAGTCATCTTTTATTGGATGTTAATTCTCAATTAAGATATGAAAGGAGTCAAGAGTGCCAGGCATAGGTCATGGTCAGGAAGTAGCCGCCCATGTTCGAGTTCCTCGTAGGAACGGCAGTAGTTGAAAAACACAGAAGCTGCCGGCGCCAGCGACACCCCTTTCTTCACATGGACATACTTGTGATACCCATAGTGACCTTTTTGAAACGCTCCAGCAGTGCCTTTAGGGGTGAAATCCCGCATCAGTACCCAGCTTGGCATCTCTCCTAGTTTCACCGCCACGAGCTTCCTCTCCTTCACTGGTACGGGTGACTGCCATCTTGGAGTCCTGGGTGTCCGCTATGGATACCTAAGAAGTATTGAGTTGTGGGGCGCCTGGGTGGCACAGCGGTTAAGCGTCTGCCTTCGGCTCAGGGCGTGATCCCAGCGTTGTGGGATCGAGCCCCACATCAGGCTCCTCCCCTATGAGCCTGCTTCTTCCTCTCCCACTCCCCCTGCCTGTGTTCCCTCTCTCGCTGGCTGTCTCTGTCTCTGTCAAATAAATAAATAAAATCTTAAAAAAAAAGTATTGAGTTGTAATGGGCCAGTTATTGACTATGTGCCGGTCACTGTTCTAAGCAACATATATTCGCTCATTTAATTCTCAAAACAAGAGTCTGCATCTCTCATACATTCCTTTTTAAGAACAAAGAAAACCTTCCCAGAAGCCTCCGGCAGATTTCCCCTAAAGTCACGTTGGCCAGAATTACATCACTTGCCCCTGCCAAGCCAAGCATTTACCGAGAGGAATGCTTGGCTTAGAAAGTCCAATCAGAACTCATCACCCAAGTATGTGGAAAGAAATTATAATTCAGAGGAGGTTGAACAAAACCTGGGTTGTGCTGGCAAGGAAGAAGGGAGAGGTCAGGCTATTGGGTAGGAAGCCAACAGGGTTTACCACAGTAGCCAGGGAGAAAGGAGTGGATATCAAGAGAATCTAATTTGAAGACATTTTGCAAACTCTAAATATTGAGGCGAAAATAAAATTCCATTAGTATTTGTACTTAAAAATAATGAACATCAACCAAAATAGCTGCGAATTTTCTGGGCACCTCTACTTAATTTCTTCTTAATGGTTTTCAGTGTAACTGTAGGCAGGTTCACTTAAGCATTTGGCATCACTTCCCTGAATATGACAACCCAATAATGAGACTTTTTCATTCAAGAAACTAGAACTGTCGTTTTGTGCTCTTAGTTCATCCCAGATGTTCATGGCTTGATCTACTTATTTTCCCCCATCACCAGGATTCAATAAGGGCAGGAGGAAACATTTCAATACCCGCTGAAAGAATCTGGCGAGACCTTCACCTCTCCTGCATCAGGCCAAAGAGCCTGATACCCACAGGCATTTATGGAGAGCAATATCTGTATCACCCTTCTGTTCCCTAGGTTTGGGGTACAATCTTCTTCCTTCCTTCCTGTGCATAATCCCACCCAGTTAGCATTACAGTGATTTTGGCCCAATCTTCTCAGGCGTCTGGGGACCACCACCAGTTTGTACAACTGTGGGAGTTCTTGTGAAATTCGGCAGTCTTGTAGGCATCTCTTTCTCTCAGACACATATTGACAGATTTTCCACGTCAAATATTTGTTAGAGTTGAAATCATGGTCCACACAGCTGTTTTCTGGTTTTCTCACCTAGCGTCATTCTCAGCTTGTAACGGTGTTAAATTTTCCGTAGATCTTTTTGGATTTATCTGTGATAAGTAAGTCTTGTCTTGTGCCCAGTGCTGCGCGTACACGCTACCTCCCTTGCCTGCCAGCATTCCCAGATCCCTCCTCCCTAATGAGCCCATCTCCCTGGCTCACAGGGGATCAATAAGGCACCATAATGTGTTTTTGTCCTGGGAGTGGCAACCGACAAGGATCACTTTGCCCCCGGTAGTGCAACCCTTTCTCTTTTATTCCTCATGGACACTATGTACTGAATCTAGTAGAGTCGAACCAGGCTATTTTGGAATCACCTTCCCGACTATGTTTTCCAGGAACAGATGAAACAAATTTCATTATTTTCTCATCAGATATTGCTTTTGACTCAAAGAATATACCTAGGTTGATCGTTCACTTTTTAAAACAAATTTTGCTTCCAATGACATCTGGATTTTTCTGACAATTTACCTTCAAAGGATGAAGATCAGTGAGTATTGAATATGCTTTTGAATAAAGAAATGCTGTGGATATTTCCAACTGACTACTAGGTTTAAGAGAGTGCAATTTGCTCATCGTGGAAGGTCCTGTTTCAATCCAGTCCCATCCCATAAAAGCAGTCCCCAATCATGGCCAGGGTGAAACTTCCCTCCTTGGCTCTGCGGATTAATCCTAAATTTGTGCGCAGAGTTTCATGAAAGAGTGAGGCTAGTCCTTGCTCACTGACCTACACGTTCAGCCTGGGTGCTGTTCAGTTCCCCACCTTTATGCTAAGCTGCAGCTGCAGAAGCAAAACTCACAGGAAATACACACACTCGAACATTTATCTATCAAATCTCAGCACCCAGCCGCCCCTGTGTTCCCTGGAGAAGTGTGCACTCCCTAGAGGAAAGCCGAGAGAGGGGAGAGAAGAAAGCCTTGGGGTTTACTCCTTTGACTCTTTCACCCCGAGCTGCCAATGTTTGCGTGTGCCCTGACAGGTAACTCCTGATCACTGCACTCCTTATCTTCAAGAAAAAAAATTAGGATGAGTTTCCCTGCATTGTGCTTTATCTGCATTTCCAGAAAGAAAGTGTGCTTCAGGGAGGGGAAAGAAAGATCATGGGATCACATTCATTATCGGGAGAAGAAGATTGTAAGAGGAATTCTGGAGCACGGTGCTTTTCAAACTCCCTGTTGAGCAAGAATGAGAATTTCTCCTTTACAAAATCACAGTTTAAAATGCACTCTTAAGCTTCTTGATGGCACGGAGAAGGAGAGGGGGCCTGCTAATCTAAAGGTAATGAATACTTGTTATGGGGGGCAACGCGAACTGAGAAGCGACGTGTGATGGATTCTCCAGGTCAGATGCTAGGCCGGTCTATCCATTTCTCAGCCTCCTCTTAGCTGGTTAAGTGGCCCACGGCCTCTCCCGCCCACAGGAAAGCTTCTGCAGTGCCTCCATTCTTACAGCACTTTTAAAACCACCCATCTATTTTGCTTGTTTTTTTTTTCAAAGACTCCACTGACCCACAGAATGCCCACAAGTGTCAAAGAAGGGAGCTCTTACTCGGGGTTGGGGGGATGCGGGGGTCTTCGTATATTGCACTTCTGAGTGGAGCTCTTTAGTTTGGTTTTGTCTTTTTATTTCTTTTTGTCTTCATACAAAGACCCCCACTCTGCTTCTCTGTCAGGCCCTAATGAGCACACCAGACCCCTCCCCTGGCAAACTGCCTCCCTCCCCAGCTCCACGGACTCTGAGAGCCTGAGCCCTGGACGTGGCCTGCTGGGCGGAATGGGGGAAGGACTGGACCACAGTGGCAGGCTGGCTGAGCCATTCCCCATGTACTCGACTCCGTGATAATTGTCCTCGTCGTTCCTTCCTCTTTGCCCTGTGCTATTTGGGCTAGGATGTTCCGTCCTGTTTCCTACCCAGTTGCATCTCGTCTGCGTTCTACTTTCTGCCATCCGCGATTTCTTAGAAATCTCAGTTTCCTGCCTGCTGCCTTGCTCTCCCCACTTCTCACCAAAATCTTTTTGATAATTTCAAGAGGACCTTGGGAGGAAAGACAAGTTGGTGCATGCTCAATGCATCTTTTAAAATTCCAAGCCCAGATTTCTCTTGATCTCCTTTTAAAATCATCTATTAGGAGGAATGTACTTCAGGCCTTATCCATCAGACAGAAAGAAGTCATCTGAGCTAATGGCCTTTCAGTCAGCTTCTCTTGGAGCTCAGTGGGTGCTCTGTGGGACTTCTTTCTCACTTATGCCAAAAGCTGATTCCATAGCTCTCTGTGGTGATTTATGTCCCCATCTTGTTTGGTGATGTCCTTTCTAAATATCGTAATTACAGAGATAAGCTGCAGTATTTAATTTGAGCACAAAAATGTCATAACACCATCAATTTTCCTACCATTGCTTCACTATTGGTCTGTTGAACATCCACAGTTACTGAAGTCAACAGAGAGATTTTAAAGGCAAGTTTAATCTCCCGTGAAAAAAGCACTCTTTTATCTTACAATAGTGATTATTTTTGGATATATAGATAAAGCCATGATGATTTTATCCCCGGTCTGCCCACCACCAAAAAAGTCTCTTTCTACAACAACCTGTCAAGTCATTTTCTTTCTATTTCCCCATTCTACTCAGAGCGATTGAGCTGTGGGCATCGTGAAATTTTTGAGTTATACAACCTGACAGTACTGCATGTAAACAATATATTGGAAAATATCAATAATTAAAGTGGACCAACGAGGTCTCCTCCACTGGAGTAGCAATTTTTGTATTTCCATAAGAGGGCTGCACGTAAACAGGAAAAAAAACACTGCACGGAAATCTTACTTCTGAATTAAAATCGCTCGATCTGGGGGCACCTGGGTGGCTCAGTGGGTTAAGCGTCTGTCTGCCTTCGGCTCAGGTCATGATCTCAAGATCCTGGGATGGGGCTCCCTGCTCAGTGGGAGTCTGCTTCTCCCTCTCCCTCTGCCTTCCCCCCTGTTCTAGCTCTCTCTCTCAAATAAATAAATAAAATCTTTAAAAAATAAAATAAAATCGCTCAATCTGGAAACACTGGAGTCATCGTCAACTCATACACCAGCCGCCCACTAGTAGGTTTTCTCAAAGTTGTCTCTTCTATGCCCACTGCCAACGCTCTCCTTTGGGACCTCCACATTTCGTGGCTTAACAGTCACAGTAGTCCCTGATTGGTCTCTTTGACTCTGATCCAGTCCATTCATCACCAACTTTATCGGCTTAAAATGAAAAGCAACATCCCCTTGCTGCTCATCTCTCAACCATCAACCCTGCTCCTTTAGCTCTTTAAACTCTTGCTTCTGGTTATTGATAAATATCTTTTTTTTAGTGATAAATTTTTAAGTAACTGTATACTGTCTGTTAATATATTAACAATTAACAATTTTATCACCCATTTGACCAACTTCAGACTGTATTTCTGAGCTACTCATCTGGGGAGGGGATGCTTGGTGGGCCTGCCGCGCAGCTGTGATGCTGGGACACGTGTTCACTGCTCACTTAGGTTGATGACAGACACTGTCACTGTCTCCTGACTACATGTTGTCCCTTGTCTGCCTACTCCCTTAGATATCCTGTTAGTTTCCCCAGAGGAACGTGAGTTTTGGCATGTTTGAAAATTCATTTTATCCCTTTCCCAACCCTGAGAAATACTTTGGCTATGTGTGGGGTTTTAGCTTAAGAACTGACCCTAGGTTTGGAAGGCATTGCTCCATTATCCCCTTGAGTCTCCTACTGGTGAGCAGAAATCTGATGTGAGTCCGTCTGTCGTTCCGTTGTGGGTAACCTAACGTTTTCTCTTAAGGGCTGTGGTATCTTCTCATCCTGGCTGTTCTGAAATGTCACAGTGATGTGTCCACGTGTGGAACTTTTAACCCTTAATCTGGGCTGGGCCCTTACTGGGCTCCCACGCTCGGAACGCTGAAGTCTGTTAGCTCCAGGAAGTTTGCTTCGGTTTCTTCTCTCCATCCCTCCCCTGCACTTGTGTCTTTTCAGAACACCTGTTTGTTGGATGTTAGACAGCCTGTATTGAATTTCTTTTGTATATTTCCTCACAGTTTTCTTCTTTCCGTTTTGTTCTGCCCAGAAGGAGATGTCTATGTTATATTTTAATCACATTTTAAATTTCAGCAGTCATGTGTTTAATTTTCAAGAACTTTTTCCGATCCTACCTATTTCATAACATCTTCTTGTTTTTTTCTTTTGGATGCAAAATGCTTCCCTCTTTGGCTGCTGCCTCCGCCCCCTCAAAACGGAGATGCCGGCTACAGCTGCTGTTGCTGGAGCTGCTGCTCCTTCTCGTTCCGTTCCTCCTCTTCCTTCTTCCTCCTGCTCTTCCACCTTCCTTTCTTCCTCTCTTCCTGCTCCTCCTCCTCTTCTGGTCTCTGAGTCATTTCTATTTCCTTTGCTATGGCTTTTTTCCAGCTTTACTGAGGTATAGTGACACATAACAAATATGAGTGTTAGGTGCACATGGTGTTAATGATATCCGTGTATACAGAGTGAAATGCATGTAGTGAATGGATATAACCTACATACGGTGAAATGATGATCACGTAGGGTTAGTAAACATGTCAATTCTGGTATACAAATCACCATTGTCTTTTTTTTTTTATAATAATTTTTTATTGTATTATGTCAGTCACCATACAGTACATCCCTAGATTTTGATGTAAAGTTCCATGATTCATTACTTGCATGTAACACCCAGTGCACCATGCAATACGTGCCCTCCTTAATACCCATCACCAGCCTATCCCATTCCCCCATCCCCCTCCCCTCTGAAGCCCTCAGTTTGTTTCCCAGAGTCCATAGTCTCTCATGGTTCATTCCCCCTTCTGTTTACCCCCCCTTTCTTCTTCCCTTTCTTCCCCTACCGATCTTCCTACTTCTTATGTTCCATAAATGAGTGAAACCATATGATAATTGTCTTTCTCTGCTTGACTTATTTCACTTAGCGTTATCTCCTCCAGTCCCGTCCATGTTGTTGCAAATGTTGTGAAATCATTCTTTTCAATGGCTGAGTAATATTCCATCAAAAAATGGGCAGAAGATATGAACAGATACTTTTCCAATGAAGACATACTGATGGCTAACAGACACATGAAAAAATGTTCAAAATCATTAGCCATCAGGGAAATTCAAATCAAAACCACATTGAGATACCATCTTATGCCAGTTAGAATGGCAACAATTGTCAAGGCAAGAAACAACAAATGTTGGAGAGGATGTGGAGAAAGGGGATCCCTCTTACACTGTTGGTGGGAATGCAAGTTGGTACAGCCACTGTGGAAAACAGTGTGGAGGTCCCTTAAAAAGTTAAAAATTGAGCTACCCTATGATCCAGCAGTTGCACTACTGGGTATTTACCCCAACGATACAGACGTAGTGAAGAGAAGGGCCATATGCACCCCAATGTTCATAGCAGCATTGTCCACAATAGCTAAATCGTGGAAGGAGCCGATATGCCCTTCAACAGATGACTGGATTAAGATGTGGTCCATATACACTGTTGTCTTTTGGTGATCACAGCTAAGGTCTACTCTCTTCTAGCTTGCAAGTATTCCACACAGCACTGTGAATTCTGGTCACCATGCTGTACGTCAGATCCCAGGACTTATCCGTCTTATAGCCGGAGGTTTGTACCCTGTGACCAACATCTCTCCATTTCCACACCCCCACCCTTGACAACCACCAGTCTGCTTTGTGTTTCTATGAGTTCAGCCTTTTTGGATAACACATAGGAGTGAGAACACACAGTATTCGTCGTTCTCCGTCTGACTTACTTCACTTAGCGTGATGCCCTCAGAGTCCGTCCATATTGTCGCCAAAGGTTTTCCTGCTTTGTTTGTTTGTTTGTTTGTTTGTGTTTTATGGAGGCTGTTGCTCAGGCCTGGGCTGCATCCTTCCACAGCGGGTACAGCCACTCCGTCTGCCACTGCTTCTTGGCCTACCGGGTTCTCCTCATGCTTGTTCAGTTGGCGGCACATGGCACATGCCTTCTGGGGCCACAGAGCGGGGGCTTGTCCTTCTTACCCTTGTAGAATTTCCTTGGGTTCTCTTGCTGAGACTGGTTGAGGACGGTGAGAACATGGGCAATGGATTTGCGAACAAGCCGGATCCGGGAGAACTCAGAAACCGCACCACCTGCCACTGTGTTCCTCCTTCTTGCCATGAAGGTCTCGAGCCTTAATCTTGGCCGTGGCTGCACAATCTGCTGCTAGCATTTCCTGCTTTTGTATGGCAGAATAATATTCCATCACACACACACACACACACACACACACCCCACATTTTCTTTATTCATCCATCATCCAGTTCTCTCTTCAGGTCTGTTAATATTTGTTTAATATATTTAGGTGCCCCACTGTTGGGTGCACATATATTTACAAGTGTTATATCCTTTTGAGGAACTGACCCCTTTATCATTATGTAGTCACCTTCTTTTTGCTTGTTACAGGTTTGATTTAAAGCCTGTTTTGTCTGATGTAAGTATAGCCACCCCTGGTCTCTTTTGGTTTCTATTTGCATGGAATATTTTTTTTTTCTATTCCTTCACTTTGGGTTTTTGTATGTCCTTCAATCTGGAGTGAGCCTCTCATAGGCAGTGTGTAGTTACATCTTGTTTTTTGAATCCTTTCAGCTACTCTATGCCTTTTGATTGAAGAATGTAATCTGTTTACATTTAAAGTAATTATTGACAGATAAGGACTTACTAATGTCATGTTATTAGTTGTTTTCAGGCTGTTTTGCCATGTTCCTGTCTTCCCCTTCTGATGTCTTCCTTTGTGAATTGACACTTTTCCATACTAGTATGCTTTGATTCCCTTCTCTTTATATTTTGTGTATCTACTCTCTGTTTTGTGGTTACCATGAAGCTTACATAAAATATCTTATGGATAACAGTCTTTTTTAAACTGATAACAACTTAACTTTGATCACCAATAAAAACTCACCCTTTTACTCCTCCCTATATTTATGCTTCTGGTGTCACAATTTACCTTTTTTTATATTGTATATCATTTCACAAACTACTGTAGCTATCTATAGTTATTTTCAATTCTTCTGTACTTAATCTTTTATACTTAAGTGATTGACACACCACCATATTGCAGTGTTAGAATCTTCTGAATTTGACTGTTTACTTACCTTTACTGGTATGTTTTATTTTTTCATATGTTTTCCCTTTACTAATCATTGTTCTTTTGTTTCTGCTTGAAGAACTCCTTTTTGTAAGGCAAGTCTAGTGGCTGTGAACTCCCTCAGCTTTTGTTTGTTTGGGAAAGTGTTTCTCTTGCCTTCATTTCTGAAAGACAATTTTGCCTCTTAAAGCATTCTTGGTTAGCAGGGATTTTTTTTTCAGCAGTTTGAATATTATCATCCCACTCTGTCCGGTCCTGCAAGATTTCTGCTAAGGAATATGCTGATAGCCTTATGGGTGTTCCCTTATATGTGAGAATTTTTTTTCTTTTCCTTCTTTTAAAATTCTCTGTCTTTGACTTAGATAGTTTTATTTTAATGTGTCTTGGAGAAGATCCTTTTCTGTTGGAATTTTTAAAATTCAAGTATAATTAACATACTTGAACATGTTATATTAGTTTCAGGTGTACAATACGACGATTCAACAATTCTATAGATTTCCCAGTGCTCATCATGACAAATACACTCTTAATCCCTTTTATCTATTTCACCCATCCCCCCCCAACACAATTTCTCTCTGCTTGGAATTTTGGAGTGACCTATTAGCTTCATGAACTTGGAAGTCCAAATCTTTCCCCAGGTTTTGGAAGTTCTCAGCCATTACTGCTTTAAATAAGCTTCCTGCCCCTTTCTCCCTCTCTTTCTGGAAACTTCAGTAATATGTAGGTTATTTCAGTTAATGGTATTCTGTCATTTATGTAGCCTTTTTTCACTCTTTTTTTTTTTCTCATTTGACTAGATGATTTCAATGACCCATTTTCCCAATTACTTATTCTTTCTTCTGCTTGGTGAAGTCTGTTGTTGAAATTCTCTATTGGATTCTTCAGTTCATTCATTGTATTCTTTAACTCTAGAATTTCTGTTTGTTTAATGGTTTCTATTTTTTTTAAATATTTTATTTATTTATTTGACAGAGATAGAGACAGCCAGCGAGAGAGGGAACACAAGCAGGGGGAGTGGGAGAGGAAGAAGCAGGCTCATAGCGGAGGAGCCTGATATGGGGCTCGATCCCATAACGCCGGGATCACTCCCTGAGCCGAAGGCAGATGCTTAACTGCTGTGCCACCCAGGCACCCCTAATAGTTTCTATTTTATTGTTGAATTTCTCATTTTGTTCATGCTGTTTTCCTAATTTAATTTAGTTGTCTGTATTTTCTTGTACTGCACAAAGGGTCTTTTTTTTTAAAAGAGATTTTAAGTAATCTCTACACCCAATGTGGGCCTCGAACTCACAACCCCAAGATCAAGAGTTGTATGCTCCACCAACTGAGCCAGCCAGGCGCCCCTCACTGAATTTCCTTAAGAGGATTATTCTGAGTTCTTTGTCAGATAGTTCATAGATCTCCATTTCTTTAGTGCCAGTAATTGGGGTTTTATTAGTTTCCTTTAGTGGTGTCATGTTTCCTTGATTATTATCCCTGTGGCCTTGTGTTGGTGTCTGTGCATTTAAGGAAGTAAGTACCTCTTCCAGTCTTTACAGAATGGCTTCAGCAGGCAAAGCCCTTCACAAGCTGGCCTGTCCAAAGATTCTTGGTGGGCTATCTGGTGACATCCTTGTCCAGCGGCTTGCTGTTGGACTCACTTAGCAGTCAGAGCTGATGACCTCCACCTTCTTGCATTCCCAAGCAATGCTGAAGTGCCAATGTGAGCATGTGTCAAGTAATGTTTTTAGCTCTCTGCTTCCTGAACCTTCTGCCTATTACGTTTTTCTCTGGCTTTGCAGATGAACAATGGAGTGTCAAGGTCTGCCAAAGCGTCAGGGTCTTTCTTTAGCCCTAAAGTTCCCGTGCAACATCAGTCAGAAACCTACTCTCCTAAAAGTACCCCCTTTCAGTGCTTTCTTGATATATTATCAACACTAGAATGAATTGCATAGATAACTTTAAGACCTTTCTGTTTGAGGAGGTTGGAATGAGGGGGAATATAATGTACAGTGCCAGCACCTCTGTGATATTTTGTGACCAAATTCAAGTTCCTATCACATTTTCCCTCGCTATTTTTGTCAATATAAATAAAGGAGAGACTACTGAAAGATGAATAACACAGTGGAAAAATAATTGTGTGGAAGGAATGAGTAGAATTGACACCTCAGAAAATTGAATTAGTAAATAAAAAGCCAAACTTGAGAAACTTCGAAAACCCAGAGAAAAAGAGAGACGAAAGTAATGAAAGTGGTGATAGTAAATATGGTGGAGGGGTCCAATAGACAAGAGCTACAAATAAAGACAGCTAGAAGACAGGTGAGAACATATGAAACAGAAGCAATATTGCAGAAAAACACATGGGAAAAATGTTTCTGATCTCAAGAAAGGCATTAAATCTAGAAAATAAGAGTGTTCACCAGGTTCTATGAAAAATGAATAAAAACAGATTCACATCAGGTAAAAATATTAAATGTCACAGAGGATACTAGTTGTCAAGTCTCTACAGCCCACCAAAATAAAAAACAAACATAGTAACCTAATAATAGTCATCCACAAAGAAACAAGATCAGACTGCCCTTAGTCTTCTCCAAAATACTAAATTGAAGAAAACAGTAGATCATCAACTGCAGAGCTGAGAGGGTATGAGGGTATGAGTTAAAAATTCTTGATTAGGCCAAGACATCAAATTCTCATTCATTTTGAATATGTTTGAAAGAAATGGTCTATCTCTCTATATCTATCTATCTCTATCTCTATCTATCTATCTATCTATCTATCCATCCATCTATCATCTGTCTATCCTCAACAGGTATAGATCTGGGGTTTGTGCTGCCAGAAGCTTTTACACAATTTAGGGGACCCATTTAGGAAAAAGAATACAAATGAAGCGTGAAAGTGAATATTTATTTAGGCTAAGAAAGCACAACAAATTACAAAGTTGATAAGTAACTGCGAACATGACTGCATTTTCCAATAACGTTTGTTGACAGTGTTCAACCACAGAAGATATTAATAAGGTCCATAAAGCAAAGTCAAATATATTATTTTGCTATTGAGATTAGTTGTGGTCATTTCATTACCTCCCTCTCAGCTAATTGCTCAGCAGCATTTCACATGGTTGACTATTCCCTACTTGTTGAAATACTTGCTTCTGTCTGCTTCCATGACCCCACACACTTGTGTTTTTTTCTTCTATTTCACTGGCTGATCCTTTTCAGTCTCTCTTCCTGGCTTCTCTTCTCTTGGACCTCTAGAAAATGGTGTCCCAAGAGTTTAATCTTGGGCCACTTTCCTGTTCTTACTCTACTCACTTCTCAGGTGATTTCATTTGCTACGTGGTTTTAAGTAACAAACATATTCCAAATCTGTATTCTGCCTTGACATCTCTGCTGAACTTCTGACTTACCAGGACATACCCACGTCCTACTCAGGATCCTTTCCTGGGTGCCACCTAGGCATCTCCAACCCAGCACGTGAAAAACAGGCCTTTTGATTTCCCTCTAAGCCTATAAATAGTAGCACCGTTAATGTAATTGGTAAAGCCAAAAGCTTCAGATTAATCCCTGATTTTTCCTCAATTTTCTGAATTCAATCCATCTTTTCAACTCTGCTTCCAAAATAGCTTCCGAATGTGTCCACTTCCTATTTCTTCCACCACCACTCTGGTCTAAGTCACCATTATATTCTGCTTCAACTTATTTTTCTAAAGATTTATTTATTTATTTGGGGGGGGTGAGGGGCAGAGAGTCTCAAGCAGACTCCGCGCTAAGTGCAGAGCTCGACATGGGGCTTGATCTCGTGACCCTGAGATCACGATCCGAGCTGAAACCAAGAGTTGGTTGCTTTACCGACAGAGCCCCCCAGGCAGCCCTGCTTCGACTTATCTCTCTGCTCCCATTCCTCATAGTCTCCCTTGCTCACAGTAGCCAGAGTGATAGTTTTAACATGTAATTCTTATCATATCACTGCCATGCTTAAACTCCCCCAGTGGCTTGCCATTTTACTTGGAATATAATCCAAATTGTTTACCCTGGCTTACAAACAAGCCTTTCTTTACGTGACCTGGAACTTCTGCCCTTCCAGAGTCAATCTCCAACACTCTCTGCTTAGCTCACTCTGCTCCAGTCTCACAGGCCTGCTTCCTGTCCCTTGAGCAAGTTGAGCTAGTTCTTTCCTTGGTGCCCTCCCACCAGTTCTTCCCTCTGCTAAGAATAGTCGTCCCCCAAAATTGTACATAGCCGTCTACTTCTCATTCAGATCTTGGCTTATATTGTTCCTCTTCGGTAAGACCACCTTTGAGACTCTTATTTGACTGGCAGTGCCCCCTTAGTCATTATCCTATTCCCTTATCTTAATCCTCGTCAGCACAAATACCTTTAACTGTATTTTATTTTTTATTTATATTTAAATCATTTTTGCTTTTCTCTCCTCACCGGAATGTCAGCTTCATTTTCTATTCACTGCAATTTCCTGAATACCCAGAACATGACCTGGCACATAGTAGAGACTCAATACATGTGTCCCAAAGATGAATGAATGCTTACGTGGACACTAGTGCACGTAGTAGGTGCTTACCTTTCAAATCATGGAAGAAGATGAAAGCAGTTGTAGGAAGTACATTGAACTGGGAGTACTTCGAAGAGCAAGAATAAGTTTTTTCTTTTTCTCCACTATTACTTTAAATCCATCTTGTGGACTAAGTTTTTGAGTCCGTGAATGAAATTTTAGGCTGTCTTCATCGCTTATCCACTCAGTCTTAGCCGATATGAAGTCCACTGGTTGCTTTCATTGGTAATAGTTCAACTTGAGTAATGAATAGGTGTAGTCTAGGGTAATAATAACAAAACTTTGAACTTCAAAGTGAAGAATTCTAGCCTCCATGTGCATGTCTCTCCCTTATCCATTTCCTCCTTTCTCCACCCCCCTCCCCTCCGCACAAGCGTGTGGCTACGGTTTCCGACCTCTCCAGGATAGAAGATAGGTCGGAGGGGAGGTCAGGGTCAGGAAGTTCTCTCCTGACCAGAACTCAGGGTAGCTGCTGGTGGTGTCTCTGCCTATGGCAGGTGTTTACAGCTGCCTTTCCTCGGGCTTGGTGGATGGCCAAATCGGACTCTTTGCCTTGGGGGCAGAGAGGTGTATTCTTTAGAGATTCCCCCAGTGGCAATAATCAATCAACACTACTTACCTTCCTTTTATCCTGAGAATTCAGCATTTTTATCTTCTCTTGGGATCACTTCTATTGGCAGTCTGCATTGGCAAGATCTCAGAAAGGCTTCCGGTGAATAGCTCTCCCTACCACCTGGCGCACATGTCACATTTGGTCCATGAGAAACCGTCCCGCATCCTTGCCCCCATTCAGTAACTGCATAGCTAGGTCCGAATGCTGCCTGTTCTCATGTCAGGCCAATGGTCAGGACCTCTCTTGATGTTAGATTCCTCGGGTCTGTACGTCGACTGTGCTCCCCACCCCCAGTTTCTAGTTCTTAGTTCACAACAAACATGTGAAAAAGGTAGAACATACATTATTAATATATGTTGATAAACATTAATATGTATCAACATAATATTATATATTATATAATTATATGCTAATATATGTTAAATTAACATGTATTAATGTATCATATAAAATTAATGAATATATTATATAAAACTCCATTATCACAAGAGTGAATAGAAATATCAGATTGCCCATGAATAGAATCCTACCGAATATATCGAAAGCAATGTATCTGCTAAAATTTAAGGCCTATACCTGAAAAAAAAATAATAAAGCCCCTACCTGAGATACAGCATTTAACATTCATGTAGTCAAATATGTATTTTTCTTTGCTATTCCCCCACTGCTTTTAAGTTTAGGCATTCCTGACCCTCAAGACAGTTGATAAGCATTCACTGGTGATTTTCATATCTTCCAAATTTTCTATGACTGTCTATTACCTTTATGATTAAAATAATAAACTATAGTTAATACTGGAATTAATCTTAAACCCAAATTATAGGCCTAGAAACATATCAGATAATCCTTTACAGACTGACCCCTTTTATCTGTAAACTTAGTGCAAGACTAGGCTTCCTTTCTCTGGTAGTCCTTGGAACGATCCGTGTCTGTGTCATCAATTCATCCTGTCTTGAGCAGTGAGAAGCAAGCCTGTAATAGAAAGAGGATAATGGGAAGAGTAAAGACTTTGGAGTCAGTCAGATCTAGGCTCAAATTCCAGCTATCTCACTTCGTATCTTTTCGACTGTGGCCAATTTATCCAGCCCCTCATGTGACATTTGAAAAAGGGCAGCAAACCTGGGGTCGCCGTGAGCATTAGCTGAAACAACATAGGTAGAGCGTCCAGTGCCTTAAAAAATGCAAATACAGGGGCGCCTGGGTGGCACAGCGGTTAAGCGTCTGCCTTCGGCTCAGGGCGTGATCCCGGCGTTATGGGATCGAGCCCCACATCAGGCTCCTCCACTATGAGCCTGCTCCTTCCTCCCACTCCCCCTGCTTGTGTTCCCTCTCTCGCTGGCTGTCTCTCTCTCTGTTGAATAAATAAATAAAATCTTTTAAAAAAATTAAAAAATAAAAAATGCAAATACATGTTAGCATTCTTTTTTTTCTTCCCCACCTATCCCTCTGGGCATTTTGCAGCTAGCTCAACATTCATTATTGACATGCTCATCAGGGATACTTGTTAAAATTATTGGCTCTATAAACTGAGGAAGTCAATTGGCTATCCCTGAATTAAAAATGATAAGATGGAAGTTGTATTTTCCACATAATATAGCACAGAACATTCTGGTAGAACACAAGCTCAACCGAGAGTTACTTCATGAAAGCAAAGCAATTTTCTTTCCAATGTATTTTTGCCCATCGGTCCATTTTTGTGAAGTTACCCTACAGGAACAGCCTCCAAATCTCAGTAGCTTCCAATGGTAAAACTATTCCTCACTCACCTTTCACAGCCTTTTCGGGTCAAGCGCAGTTCTCCTCTATACCTTCTCCATTCTGAGAACAAAGCTAAAGGAGCAGGCCCTTCCTGAGCCATGCCAGCCTCGGGGCAGAGGGCAAAGTGAAAGAGAAGACTCATATGGCCCTGTGATGGCCCTGAACGCGTCTACTCAAAACTGCCATGTTATACTTTAGGTCATTATTGGCCAGACCAAGTTACAGGCCTGAGTGTGATGTCAGTGAGATGAGAAGTGTTAACTTTCCCGCTGGCATGACCCAATAGTGGGGTTCTGGGCAAGGTTGGGGGTAGCAAATATTAAAACAGTACCGCTTAGCACATATGGTCTTTCAAGTATGAGGCCCTCATCTGAGGTAACGACGGAATATCTGAAACCGAAGAAAGACAGCTGTAACTTGACTGAAATGGTGTGACAGATGTGCAATGTAGTCATTTCTGGATTCTGTGAGGTCTCTCACGTGGCGTTATCAACATCTCTTTGGGCATCTTAGAATCTCAGACCTCTGTTTTCGGCTCTGCCGAGGTGCCTCCCTTAGCTGTGATGGAACGTGATACTCTCTGGCTCTTTGAAGGGTCTAGACAAGAATGGCCCATTTGTGAACAGTGCCTCTGTGTCTTTTCATAGAGTTACAGTGAAAATGTTGCCCACTGTGCTTCTTACACGGGGACTCCCATGATTAGCCTCAGACTTTTGTCTTCTGCAGAAACAAAGCTCGTTTCACACATATTCGTGTGCTTTCTTTCTCCAAACAATGACTAAAGAAAAGATCCACCATGTTTCCGTTTTTGGACTTTCATTGCCAGAAATCTTGGTACCCAGTTCACTGCCAAACTGTGGTCATTGGCTTGACTCAGCGGCCTGGTAGAATTTTCTCTCTCTGCTGACTTTCAGTAGTTCCCGTTCCATTGAACCCCCCGATTGTTCAGATTTGCATTTTTAAAACTTCCAACCTGCCTCTAATGTTTTGGGAAATAGTCCAAATACTGAATCCTAAAAAAATAAAAATGTGAACCACGATTATAAACAAACTCAGAAGAAAATGTTCCAGTTCTTAGTAACGTGTCTACGGAGAGATGGAGCATATTGTGACCCGACGTGAATTCACTGTGAAAACTATCTCTTAAGCCCGGAACGGAAACAAAACAAAACCCAATGGGATGTCTGTGTGTCATAGAGTGGTGTATGTAAGTGCTTTTATGCGTTGCATTCTCCAGCTAGAACGTGAACCCGGTGAAGGCAAGGTCCATGTGATATCTGGATTCCCAGCATCTGCCGCGTAGCCCCAACGGGAAAGAAGTGTTTCCTGCACGTAAGACACCTTGCTCTGTGGTAGGACTCCAAAGATGAGGTGACTTCCCTGAGGTCACAGAGCTAGGAAGTGGCACAGGTGGCGTTAAAAGTGAGGCGTGAGATGGTTTGGGGGTGTACGTGGAGGGACCTTTTCAGTTTTTAAGTTCTGCAGTTGTTTTCATGTGTGGCAAAAATAATTAGCTTGCGAACACCTCCGACTTCATGGATCTTAGGGTTGAAGAGGAAGCACAATTTATTGAGGTGGAAAATGGGGGTCAATGACAAGAAGAATGTTGAGCAAATAAGAATGGGGGGGATATAAGGGATGTGGAAAGTTGCCTGTACATGTCCCAAGAATGACCGAAGTCTGGGAAACAGTAGGTTACACCTTGATGCTTGACTCCCATCTCGGCCCGGTTAACACATTTGTCATATACCGTGTTTATCCTGTGATACAACGTATTTCATCTAAGATCCTTTGAGCTTCCCCTACATGCCGGGCACTTACCACGAGTACAAAGAATAATGGACATGTCGCCTCTCCTCATTAGGCTTTCAGTAAGTGCCTCAAAGACACCTGAAATCAGTCACATCTGTTGTGGCCACGTGGAATTAAAAACAAAAAAAGGCTGCAACCTCCGGACATCTCTACCAGCCAGTTCTAACCAGGCATTTGAAAATTCTTTCCATTTTAAGTTTGGCTGGTCCTCTATCATGTGATTTCCTTCTTTGCTTTAGAACAGCAATTTGATGATGTAAGTTAATTCGGCTCTGTTGTGCAGTCACTCGAAGGTCAGTTATCAGCTCGGATTAAATAGGGTGTTGTCTCTTTGCATTTGTGGTATCGGCTTTACAAAGAAGGGTGCCAGAGACCCAGATATCAGGTGAATCTGGGTCCTATAAATAGAAAGGATAATAAGGCACTTCAGCTTTCTGCTAGTAAAACTTTATGTAGGGTCTTGGTGACTAAAATTATAGGCATTTAGAATGTCAGGAAGGGGAAAAAACTTATTACAGCAAAATAGCACAGAGTTTGCCTCTCTGTAATAGTTATGAGTTTTTTTTCCTCGCTTAAAATAACATGATTTTATGAGCTTATAATACCTGCTGGAAATTAAGAAGAGTACTGCATTTTGCAGCTCATTAAGTGTTGATTACGTAAGTATTTCTGGGTAAAGCATCATTTGAATTTTCCTTTAAAAGCAAAACTGCTGTTTTTTTCCTCCATCCTTTTTGTTATTATTTTCTCAATTATGTGTTTGTAAAGCATATGATTACTCTGAGTTATTCTCATGAGCATTCATTTTCGTATCTAGCAACAATCTTAGGTCTGAAAAAAGTTTCACAGAAGCAACAGCAGAGAAATCTATGTCCTGTTAGCTGTAATTAGCATTTATGAATAGTTCAGTTGATTTTTCTATAGCTACTTTTTATTATCACCACATTATTTTTTCTATCATGTCTTCATCTAAATATGTGTTAACGTGAATTAATTTCGTTTCAGCTGGAGAACACTTGAAGCAATGGCTGAATCTTGGGCTAAACATCAGTTACTCCCACAGTTTCCCCAGAAGATTAGATATTCAGGACTGGAGCGGGTGGAGGGAGAGGGACTAGGATTTCAAACATATTCATGTAGTTTAACTTGGGTATATTGGTTCGGGCCCAATCAGGAGATGGAAAACACAGATTTTGGACCTGAGAGGGAAGAATTTGGTAACTGGAACTCTGGGTTTTGGCTTTCGCCACCTTTGTGACCCTCGGTCCCTGGGCGTCTCCCCTCAGTCTCTCACCCCAGTGCATTTTGAATACAGCGGCCAAGAGGAATGTGTTGATGTGGAAACGAACATGGGAATTAGGCCACGTCACTCCTCTTGGCAAAAACCTCAAGCGGCTCGCATCTTACTCAGAGAAAAAGCTAACGTCCTCAACTTTACCGGTCACATACCACCCAGTCCCTCTTCCCTGCCCTTTGCGTCTCTGCTCCCACCTTCTACTCCTCTTCCCTCTCTGAGGTGCCACCTCCGTCACAGTGGTACTCTCGCTGTTCCTCACACATGCCAGGGAGTGCCGGCTTTAGGCCTTGGCCCTTGGTGTTTTCTCTCTCTAGAATGTTCCTCCTTGCAATAGTACATGATTTGCTTCTTTACTTCCTTTCCTTGAACGTCACCTTCTTAGTGAGGCCTTCCCTGGGTGTCCGACTCACATTCCAACTTGCTCTTAACCCTTCACATCGCTTCTGGATGCTTGCTTTATTGTCTCCCCCACATCTGCAATTCTGTATAGTCCTAAGTAGTCATGCCAGGGTTCTACTAGTACCTATTTTCCAGGGATATTACAAAGATTTCATATATATATATTTATATTTACTATATAAAAATGAAAAAAATATATATAAAGTGTAGGCCCTGACACAGGGAGCATGCAAGAAATATTTGCTACAGAGAGCCAACAAGCCCTAGGAAGGACGACCTATGAAAAACTGTGTGTGATCTTTGGAAGCCCCTTTTTTCCATGTTTGGCTACCTTGTCACACACTCAATATAGACTCTCAAGACCTTAACCTTCTGATGGCATAAAGAGGCAATTAAAAACGAGCATAAGGGGGACACCCAGGGGCCTCAGTAGAGGGAAGCGTCTGCCTTCAGCTCAGGTCATGATCTCAGAGTCCCGGGATTGAGTCCCATGTCAGGCTTCCTGCACAGCGGGGAGTCTGCTTTTCCCTCTCCCTTTGACCCTCCTTCTGCTCATGTTCTCTCTCTCACTTTTTCTTTCTCCCAAATAAATAAAATCTCAAAAAAAAAAACCACGAACATGAGGGACGGCGTACCAAGGGAAATAGAAAATGCGGCACTCTGACTAGACGTTGCCAAAGAGGACACACCAGGAGGAGTTGGTCGAGGATATAATAATGTCACATTCTAACTACAGGGCCTGGCAAGGAACATACATAGGTTTGACGATACCGTATGGTGAACAGCTATTTGAGATGTCTCCAAGTGCAGGCGCACACACCATGACTTCACATGCCTCTTCTGCCCTGTCTTGGCTTGTGCATTATTTCCCTCCATCCCCATGAGAGGCTGCAGGCATTTTTAGATCGCTTCTTCCTTCCCTGCTCTCCCCCTGTTCATTTCCAAGATCAGGGTGGCCTGCTTGTGTTACCTCTCTTCTCTTGCCACTGCTTCCATTCACGCCTCAGCATTTCTCACTTGGACCAGTGCAGTAGCATTCCAGCTAGTCCTCCCACCACCTGAGCCTAGCATCTGTCCTGCTGCTAGTTACTCCCATTCTGACATCATGCATCGAGCATTTACTGTATTCCACACTTGGTTTTGGGTAGTTCACCTTTACCATTCATTTGATCTTCCAGCCACATTTTGAGTAGAGGACCGGTAATAGTTCCTGTTATAAATGCAGAAGCATGTTCAGAGAGGTTAGATAACTTGTTCCAGGTCTTTCCACTAAACAGCGGCAAGGTGACGTCTCATGATTTTTGTACCACCTTGTACTCGCCTTTCATGCATCTTGCCAAAACACAAACCCCTTTGCAAAATTAAACCTTGGCATTTAAAGATCTTCGTGATCTAACCCCATGCTACTTAAGATAGTTGTCTCCCATCTAATCACCTCTGACAAGGACTGGTTGTCCAAGTGAACCAGTTGTCTGCTTTTCTTCCCGTACTCTAGGGACTACAATGCACTGTAACTTCCCATGTGCTTCCTCTCTGCCTGCGGTACACATTCCTCCTTCTTAGTCTATCAAAAATCCTAGAATTTTTCAGGCTCAGGTTAATTGCTGCTTCCTTCATGAACCCTTCCTCAGTGCCTCTTGGGCAGGATTCATGACATTTTTTGCTATGTTCCCACAATGCTCTGCATTTACTTCTATTACAGTTGTTCATATATTTGTCTCCTCTCTCCAGACCAAAAGTTCCTTCTGGGCAGAGACTACGTCTGATTTATCACTCAATTTTCATCACCCAGCATAGTGCCTGGGACATAAAGCTTCATAAGAAAGGTTTGTTGAATGTGGAATGAATACTGGACTTCTCCAAGGCGATGGGAGCTCTGAGTTATCAGGCTAATCCCCAGTGGCTGTAATGAGCACATTCAGCCAGGCCCCTGCAGTCAGGGTCGGGAGCCTCTCCTTCAGGCTTCCAAGATATTCCATGTACTTTGAATGTTGTATTGTCACGATCTCTTTATGCATCTGCCTTCCTTGCGAGGCTGCCTGAAATGCGGGAGACGCGTGTAAAGCCCAATGACCATGATTCATTGAATGAGTTTTGAGTGAATAAATGAAGGCTGACTGGACCATTCGAGTCAGCCAGCAATAAATCAGTGCACTTGGCCGAGAAATGGGCAAGTCAGTTGTTCTCTGGGGGAAAGGGACGACTATGGAACAATTTGACCGTAATGGTGATCAGAATGACTAGACTTGTGGCTGCTGCTTCCCATAGAGACAGAGCCCGAAACAAATGGACTGGATAATTGGCCAGAATAAGCGCATCCATGGTCAAGGTAATGGTAGAAATGAATATCTTGGCCCCATCTGCTGTTAAGAGATGGCTATCAGTTTTGTCTAATTTCCCGTTTCAAGAAAATCAAATTCTGATGGTCAATCTCAACAAAACTCAACAGAAGATTTGATATTTTACAAGAATAAGTACATGGAAAAAGACCCAGCAGGACTGAAAAATGTCATCAAGAATGGCCTGTGACATTATCAACATAATGTCCTGACCTTAGTTATCCAATCCCTTCAATTGAAAAATGCAAAGTATTTGCATACAGAAATCCTTCAATAGTATTTTTTTTTCCTTTCCTGATACCAACTCTTCTAGCTTGAGATTTTGTAAACCAGATGACTTTTTGATTCTCACAAACATGACATTTTTATGAACATAATAACAGAAAAATATGTATCAGTGCCAACCTATCTTAAATATTTTCTATCAAACTGTGACCTTTTCTATCCAAAGTAATATCTAAATCCTTTTTCCTTGTGTTCACATAACCTGCTGAGAAATTCAAACAATGTAATCTGAAATGTAAAAGTATGTTTAGTAAAATTGGTTAAAGCCCGATGTTTATTCAGGGATGCAACAGCTTGCCATAGCTGCTGATTAAAAAAGAAGCTGCAGGCTCATAGGTTAGCCTGGATCACCTTTCAGGTGAGTGAGGCCATAGGACAGCTCAACTGTGCTCATAAAGAGGGATATCAAGTGGACGTGGAAGCGTTTCCCCGCGGGGCTAGATTATAGTTCACAGGACATTTAGAGAACACTTGCTCCTGCTCATGGGAGTGGGCACTACGTACTAAAGGCGCCTCTCATGGCCACTCCATCCTTTTCTGTAAATCCTGTGAAAGGTCTGAGCATACCTAATTCAAGCCCCCTGTCCTTCCCATATTTGCTCCAGCTGTGGCACGAGTTGCTGGGGAAACCATGCAAAATAGGAATGCTATTTCAGGACATGCATGTCCTTCCCTCTTGCTCACTGAGGAATCCACAGAAGTCAGATACAAAGGAACTAAGTGATGCTATTGTAGTTAGTAACTCAAGAGAAGGGGGTAGAAGTGAGCAGTGTCTTCCCTTAATAGGATAAGGGCTCTTCCTCCTTCTTTCTTGGCAAACTCGTCCTCGTCTACGAGAGCCTCATATAGCTCAAATATTTTCCACAGTGAAAGTCTTGCTGACCTCTGGTGATGGTCATATGCTCCTTCAGGTGCCCTCTATATGCTGGGCACTCTGTGAAGCAGAAATGCAGAAACAAAGGCTTTACTCTCAAGTATCTTACAGGACAGAAGGGACATAAAGCCCAAAAGCATTACCGTGAGATGCTGCTCTAATGGAAATATCTACATAATGTAATAATAAAAAAAAGTGTCTCAGTCGGCCTGGGAAAATTATGGAAGACTTTTCCGAAGAGGTGACAGAACTAACTCTTGATCTTTCTTAAGCAAACACAAATATTTTTTAAAAGACTTCAAAAGGTGTCTCAAGGATTCCAAGAACAAGAAATTAAAACCAGAATTTGAAATACTAGAAGGATTCTTCGTATTTTCTTAAAAGATTTATTTATTTATTTTAGAGAGAGAGAGAAGAGCTCATGCAAGCAGAGGGAGGGGCAGAGGGAGAGGGAGAGAGAGAAACCCAAGCAGACTCCTCACTGAGCACGGAGTCCAACGCCGGGCTCGATCTCATGACCCTGAGATCATGACCTGAGCTGAAACCAAGAGTCCCGACACTCAACCGACTGGGCCATCCAGGCACCCCTAGAAGGATTCTTGCTTTGTGCTTCTTATCTGTATTATTTTCGAACGGTTGACTTCAGTCTCTCTCTCTCCCTCCTCACTCTCTTTATGTCTCAACCAGCTATTAATCCTTTAATATACTCATAGTATATTGAATTTGAATTCACGGCCTCACTTAGAGAGTGCTTCCTGGGAAAAGAAAATCTCTTTAAAAATTTTGTTTATTTAAAGATTTTACGTATTTATTTGATGTGGGGGTGGAAGGTGAGAGAGTGAAAGCAGGGGGAGGGGTAGACGGAGAGGAAGAAGCGGCTCCCCACTGAACAGGGAGCCTGATGCGGGGCCTGATCCCAAGACCCTGAGATCATGACCTGAGCGGAAGGCAATTGCTTAACTGACTGAGCCACCCAGGCAGCCAGGGAAAAGAGAATCTGATTGGCCCTGTTAAGGTCAGCGTATATATACCCCTAAACCAATACACTATACCTAGGGGTCAGGGTCATGCAGCAGAAACACAATTGCTGGGTCACCAGCCCCTGGATAGTGAAAGGAGTTCCCAGTGAAAAGTGCCTGGACAGATACCACTTGGTATTCATTACAAATACCATATGCAAAGAAATTCCCTTAGTTCTGTGTGACTGAAACATAGTGTTACGTGGGGAGAGAGGCAAAGAGATGAGGTATAATGCTAGGCGGAGGCAAAATCTTAAGGACTTTGAATTTGCACTTTGTCTTGTAAAGTGGCATGGTAAACTTTGCGAGGGGACAATGATATACGGCATCACCGACTGAGACAGAGAAAGCTGGAGAAGCAGCAGTTCGGAGACTATTATTATATATTAGTCTATCTCCAAATGTACATCATACATAGTAATATTGTATTGTATACACTGATGATAGTATATAAAACATTACCTATGATATGTTGGAGAGACTGCTGTCTGTTGTGATTTATCTGTATACATTATTAATACTATTTTTGAGCTCGAGGTACTTCTATCAAAGTGGAGATGCTCTGTAACAGCCATCATTTACTGGGCGTCGGCTGTGTGCACGCTGCATAACTTATCTCACGTAATCCACAAGCCGTAGGTTTAACTTTTGTCGCCCTCTGAGGCGCGCTGGGATTGGCTTGCCCAGGGTCACACACACAGCAGGGCCAGGGCGTGTCTCCACGCCGCGTGCACGCAGTCTGTCCTTACAGACTGTCCTTGTCTCTGGCCTCTCGGTGCGGCCGCTGATCGGCGCTGATCGGCCCTCGCAGCCAGAAGCTATCTTTGCAGCCACACGCATTACTTTATACGGCCTGTGCGTCTTCTCCCCTGGGCCCTGAGCTCCTTAAGATTAGGGATCGAGTCTTTCTCGCTTCTGTGCCTAATGCCAGCATGGGATTTGGCGCAATTAGATGATGCGTTTCGTGGGTGTGCTAGTCACCCCAACATTTCTGGTTCTAGTGTCGTTCATGACTCTTGGAGGGAGTCATAGCCACGTGACTCTCTTGGGCCAATGAAAAGCGAGCGGAAGTTACTCGATTTACTTTCAAGCGGAAGCCTTTTAGAATTGCGGTGTGAGTCTCCAGGCTTTCTTCCTTGGCTGTGGCAAAGCCGGACATCTCACGTGGAGACGTGGCGGAGCCTCTGTCAGCGGGCTCTCTGCGTGACTCCACGGAGCAAAGATAGAGTCCCCCACCCCTGCCGAAATATACTGGACAGAGAGCTTGAAGGAGAGAGCAACTTTTATTGATCTAAGCCCCTGAGTTTCTGAGGTTGTCTGTTACTCTAGCAAAGCCTAGTCCTTTCTGCCTAGTAGAGGGAGCAATTGTTGGTTGAGTAATAATATCTCTCCCTGATTTCTATTTCCTATTCCTCTCATTTCCCAGTCTTTCCCCGTCACTGAGCATTTCATTTCCTTGCTTTGCAGTAGTACTTACTGGCTGTCCGTCATCACTCATCATCACCACCACCGATCCGGCCCAGGCCCCTCCTTATCCCCTCTGCTCATGGTAATGATTTCAGAAGCCCGTCAGCCTGCATCTTCTTACCGTCCACCCCTCTGCCTCACAGGACTGGTGGGGTGAATTTCCTCAACTCCTGTCCACTGCCACCTACCCCAGCTTGAAGGGTGGCCATCAACAAAAATCCCGTACTTCCATTGAACCACAAAAATGCATTCACCATTGACTGATGCCTCAGAAGGGTTGCCTCAGAACAGAGCCTTTCAAACTCCTTTCAGATATCCCCAAGGCAGAAGAGAGAGATTGGAGCTGAGCCGGGAGCAACTTAATGCAAGCATACAATGTTTTTAAAGTCTCCTACTTTATTTAGAACTGTTATGCAAATTTTGCATTCTTATTCATTATATATCTTTAACTTACAATAACGTTTCCCCTCAGGTTCTCAAGGGATATTGATTTTTTTTCCTCAAGAAATGTGTCCTGTAGATTGTTTACTACATATCTCAGATAATCAGAAGAAAAAAGTATCTGGACTCTATTATCTTAGCTCCCCAAAGAAATGCCTTCACTATGATTTAATGTTATTTTGTGTATTTTTATAGAGGTCTGGCTGAGGAAAATCTATGTGAAGAAAGCACCTGTGTCTTTTATCAAAGTGTACTCACAAATATTGTCTAAAATAGTACACAGGATCCTTTATACAAGGAGCCAAGCAATATATTTTTGTCAAGTTTTTCTTGTGTCCTCAAGGACCCCCAGGTATCCATGTATCTGCAGTTCGAGGAGGAGGACTTGGGCACAGTGGTTCCCAAAGGGTGGTGCCTGGGCCAGCATCACCAGCATCACTTGGGAACTTGTTAAGAAGGCGTATTTTCGGACCCCACCCCGGACCTACTGACTCAGAGACTGGGGCTGGGACACAGCAGGCTGTGTTTTGACAAGCCCTCCAGGGGAGTCTGGTGTATGCTAACATTTAAGAACCACTACCTGGGCAGAGGCCTCAGACCCTCGGTAAAATGATTGAGGTGGGCACGGTCAGCATTTTGTCCCGTTTCCATTCCCTATGCGCCTGCCTTGTACTCTTGTGTTTACCTCTTCCCAACCCGTCCCCACCACCTCATACCACTTTCTCCTCTGCCCCCCTGGTCTTTTTTCCTCTTCTAGAACACATGAAGCTCCTTCCTGCCCTAGAGCCTTTACACTCACTGTTCCGTTCCCTCTGATCGCAGCACTCTTCACTATGGCTCTCAAGTGATTGACACCATCTTGTCATTCATACTTCATCGGACCGTGACACTTGCTCAGAGACACTGTTGTGAAGAGCTAGTTTAAAGTAGCCAACCAGGGGCGCCTGGGGGGCTCAGTCGGTTAAGTGTCTGCCTTCAGCTTAGGTTATGATCTCAGGATCTTGGGATCAAGCCCCGCATGAAAATCAAGGAAAGACTGAGGAATGAGTCTAGATGAGGAGACTGGAAGGATATATCAACAGGGTGCAACTTGTGGTCCTGAATTGTATTCTCTTGCTAGAAAAGCTATTGAGACAGCTGGCAAAATTTGAATAGGGTCTCTGGAGAAAGCGTATATGGGAGTTCCTTGCAACTTTTTCTTGCTACTTTTATGTAGGTTTGGCATTGTTCAAAATGCATTTTTAAGAAAGATTTTATTAATTAATTAATTAATTTAGAGAAATAAATAATGAGTGGGAGGAGGGGCAGAGCGAGAAGGGGAGAGAACCTCAAGTGGACTCCCCACTGAGTGTGGAACCCAATGCCAGGCTCGATCTCTCAACCCTGACATCGTGACCTGAGCCGAAACCAAGAGTTGGATGCTTAACCTACTGAGAAACCCAGGCACCCCCAAAATGCAGCTTATTTTAAAGGCACTAAAGTAATAAAGTAAGTTCATATAAGAAACTGCTTAACTTTGATTTAGGTTCTGGTATCGTTTTTTGAGCACCTACTGCGTGCAAGCCATTATGCTAGCTGTAATGATGACTAACATATAATGATGCTAACATTTCAAAAATGTCTATCCAATGGCTAATATGTGCCACATCAGAGTGATCATAGGGCTAAACTCCTCTGTTTCCCTTGTCTCAGAGAACTCAGTTCTGGTGTCGCCTGATTTCCAATATCTGAAAAACAGTTGTTTCACTTATTTTGTCCAATTTACTACTTGCTCACTGTGTAAAGACAAATATGATACCATTTATTCCATCATGGCCACAAACAGGAATTCTGTGTAATTTTATTTTCTACAATCATTTTGGAAAAATATTTAAGTTTCTCATAAAGTTCAACATACACTTGGCATATGATCCAGTCATTCCACTTCTAGATTTTTAGCTTAGTGACATTGAGACATACGCCTGTACTAAGATTTGCACACAAATGTTTACAGCAGCTTTATTGTAATAGCCCAAACCCGGAAACTCCAAAAGCATCCATCAACAGAAGAATGCGTAAAGAAATTGTGCTTTGTCCATACAATGGAACTGAAAGGAATGAAGTACTGATATACGCAACAACATGGATGGATCTCAAAACAGTTATACTTGGTGAAAGAAGCCAGGCACGAAAGAATATATATGAAATTTAGATGGAATTTGAACGCAGGCGAAACCAACCTACAGTGACAAAAAGCAGCTCAGTGGTTGCCTGGGGCCTGGGTGGGGAATTGGAGTCCAAAGCAGAAGGAAGGAACTTTCTGGGCTAATATTCCATATCGTCATTGGGGTTGTGAGTGAATGTGTGTATATATATTTATCAAAACACATTGAACTGGTCACTTAGAATGAGTGTATTTTATTTTCTATAAATTAAACCTCAATAAAGTTGATTTAAAAAGAAAAAAAGTAGCAGACGTGCCCACCTAATAAAATCAAATAAAATCACTCCGCATAGGCAACCATCTAATTTAGAATAAGATTCAACTATTGTTTGTTTAGCTCTTACTAAACACAGGGCACTATATTATTATACATCACAATCGTGGCTAATGTTTCCTGACCATTTACTGCATGCAGGTACTATGCTAAATACTTTCTGTGGATTTGTTCTTTTAACAAATATTTATCAAGGTGCTACTATAGGCGAGGTCCTGTTCTAGGCACTTGAGTATACAGCGGGCTCCTGCTTTGACGGAGCTTACAATCGAACAGCAAGAAAAACTTGTCGATGAAAAGGCAAGATGGGAAAACTTTAGTGCACTCTCAGTTTAGGACAATTTATAGTCGATACACGTGCTTGTGCATACGTCAGTACACACGTGCACACACCCTCAAGCACATCTATGTGTGCGCCAATCTGGGCTGGCTGCTTTGGTTGCACACCACCCGCCCTCCCCGCGGCGCAGTTGCCGGCCTAAGATGCTCCTGGTTCCCCCTGCGCAGGCGCAGGCGCACTTGGCCCTGCCCTCTCAGTCTCTAGCACATGCGCTCTCCGAAGCGTTCAGGCCGAGTGTGTGATGCGCGCATCGCCCTTACACCCATCTCTCTCACTCACTTCTTTCCCCTCCTCCTGCAACAAATTGTTTTTGCTACATGGAGCCAAAACTTGCTAGCCTGGCTCTTCTGACATTAGGGAAGACTCTGGATGGAATTCCATCAACATTTCATAGTGTCCACTGTGGCAGGCTTCAGAAGTGAATGAGACTAGTCCTTACCCTGAAGGAGCCTGTCAAGTGGCGAGTACTTTAAAAAGCAGCCATCACAGCCCTTACTGGCTTAATCTCCAGCACACTTTTGGAGAAAGTGCTGGGCCTACTGGTCTTCAGATTTTGTCTGTGGAGGAACAGACTCTTCTCGTGAAGTGATGTGAGTCCATTCAGCATTTGTCCGTCCAAACCAAAAGAGCCCGCAGAGATCAAGCGGGCCAGGGCTACTCGACATGTGGTCCCTGGACTGGGGCTGGGTCTCAGACTGCTGTCTGCCCACAGCGCGCCAAGGGCAGAGCCTGAGAGGGAGCCTTTGCAGACTTTTAAAGCAATTTGGCATGGCGGTGACGTCCAAGGGTGTGACTTTGTATTCTACAGAAGCCCTGGTCTGTGATATATTGGGATAAAAAGGTCTCTCACTGTAGAGAGTTGGAGAAGCATAACTCCCTCATGTCACCCCTGTGGAAACTGAAATCCAGAGCGGGAAATGACTTTCCCAAGGGCTCCTGGTTCTCCCTTCAGGGCTATTGCCTGTCATGCTCCAAAGTTTATTCCGAACTCATTAGAAACAGAATGCTGAATTGATAGCCCAGAAAGGGTGAATGATGGCTACCATTTGGAGAGTGTGGCCTGAGCGTCAGGCACTGTGTGAGGCAGTGTTCGCACAGGCTCTGTATTCCTCACGACATCTCCCGTTTGTATGTGTTCGTATCATCGCTTGGCAGGTGATGAAAATGACCCTTAGGAAGGTAAGTCAGCATGTCCCAACGTCACCACGTCCGTGGTCAAACACAGGTCTCTTATCCACCATACTAGACGTGCCTTATGTCAGGGAATCCTCCAACCACCCTAGGAGGTAGAGACGATCACAAACCCCATTTTACAGTTGCAGAAACTAAAAGTTCAACAAGATGAAGTGACTTGCCTAAGACCATAGTTAGCGAGCGATAGGGCTGGGTTTCATTCGTCTGCCAGCTCGAAAGCCCACACACTTTCCCACAATGCTACGCTGCCTTCCAATGTTCAAATGAGAAATGTGAGCAAGAGAATAGAATATTGTTCTCTTGGTATTGAAGCATATCGGTTTCATGGGAAAGGTCACAAGCCTGGGGAAGTTCGGAAGTGTAATCTGGGACTCCTGCCAAGGTCTGAGTCCTGTCTGGTTGGCACACACTTCGGCTGTGTCACCACTGTGGGCTATAGCTCATGTGGCCTGTTTCACTCCTTTTCTGTAGCCAAGTCTCAGTGGAATTCTCTAAGATTCCTCTGGACTCTCCGTCCAGGCAGATGCCAGTGATCTTCCCTTTGCCTGGAATGATCTTTTCTAGCTCTTTGCCTAGCTCACGCCTATTCATCATTCCAATACGAGCTTAGGTTTTATTTCCTCGCGTCAGCTTTCAGGCTAAGGGACTCAGGTCTCCCCAGTATCCACCTTCGCAACATACTAAAACACCCAGTGGCATTCCACGTCATTGTAAAGGATTGATTATATAATTCTTATTTTCGCTTTCTCTTAGTAGGATGTAAATTTGGAGAGAGCAGGGGCTTTGTCTCACTCACTCTTGCATCTCCTAGCGCAGTGCCAGCCATGCAAGAAACTCGATGAAAATTTGGGTTTCAGAATGAAAGAACAGAGGCACGGATGCAAATGTTGGATTCTTATGCAACCATGCTTGCTGTCTTCTCTGGGTTCAATTCGACCGGTGTTTCCTAAGCTTGCCTGATCATAAAAATCACCTGGAGCGCTTGCTACAAATACCAGTAATTAGGCGGAGAAGCCTGAGGTGGTCCACAAATTTCAGATTTTTTTTTTTTTATTGGCAGACTGGGTGGTTTTTGCGGGCAGGCAAGTTTGGGAAAGACCGACTTTAAATATCTGTCTTATTTCTGAGTATTTTTTGACAATTGGACCTCTAGACTCCCAGGATCTGACCCAGAACTCTTTTCCTCTCGCCCCTCCTCATGTGCCCTCTGCTTTATGTGGGCTCAGCGAGTTACCACTCCTCATACACATTCCACAGCCCAAACGTTTTCACTTCAGTTGCGCTATTTCTCTGGTTCCAATGTCTTTTTCCCTATTTGTGTTATTTTCAGATGATACTTTTTGGATCCAGTTCAATGGTGCTTCCTCCAGGCAGCCTTCTGTGGCTTCCCCTTCTTCTGACCTCTCCTCCAATTGCATGTGTTCCTCTTTGGTGGCTCTTATCATATTCAACTTTGTATCGTAGCTTTTTAGGTCTCTATTCTTTTTAGCCTGTGAGCAACTTGAGGGCCAGATCCATAGCCAGGCCCAAGTTTTGGTCCCTCGTGAAGTGCACACACAAGCTTTTACCCCAGTAGGAACCAGATATTAGTTTAAGAACTCCCACCAGTTCTCCAGAACCATTGAGAAAATGGAGATCATCAGGCAGTCACTTCCTCAACTATACTCTTCTCTCCATCTCCAAACCTATTCAGGTCCTCATCCATCTTTTCCTTTTGTCTGAGAAGAATAGTCATGCTTACTCCTTTTAGGATAATCCTCTCCAATGAAATGAAAACCATTTAATATTTTATTTATTTGCTTGAGAGCGAGAGTGAGCGAGAAAGAACACACACAGAGGGAGAGGGTGAAGCAGACACCCTGCTGAGCGGAGAGTCTGACCTGGGGCTCGATCCCAGGACCCTGAGATCATGCCCCGAGCGGAAGGCAGATGCTTCACAGATTGAGCCACCCAGGCGCCCCCACAAAACCATTTAAACATTTTGATTGATGAGTAAATGAATTAGTCAGGCTAGATGAGGTTATTTTGTGACTAAGAAAAATAGCAGAGGCTTCACACATCAAAAGTGTAGAGAGAGAGAACAAGAGAGCACAAGCAGGGGGAGCGGCAGGCAGATGGAGAAGTAGGCTCCACCCCAAGCAAGGAGCCCAATGCAAGACTTGATCCCAGAACCTTAGGCTCATGACCTGAGCTGAAGGCAGCCACGTAACTGGCTGAGCCACCCAGGAGTCCCTGGCTGGCACATATTTCAATGGCACTTTTCTTGCTTTATTTTTTTAAAAGATTTATTTGTTTATATTTGAGAGAGAGAGTGCAAGGGGGAGGAGCAGAGGGAGAGAGAGAGAGAATCTCAAGCAGGCTCCCCATTGAACACGGAGCCCCGTGTAGGGCTCGATCTCATGACCCTGAGATCATGACCTGAGATCATGACCTGAGCTCAAATCAAGAGTCGGACGTTTAACCGACTGAGCCGCCCAGGTGCCCCATTTCTTGCTTTATTTTTAATTACTTTCCTCAGCTCTCTCCTGGATAGAGGGTCCATCTGTCTTTCCTTTCCTTGGCTCACTGACTATGCATACATTTGAAAAAAATGGAGTCGTTTATGACCCCACATGGATGCAAGAAATTTAATTAGAGACTGACTCTTGCTTTGCTAGAAAGTCCAGGAAAGTTCTTCAGAGTTAAGAGACTGAGAGTCAGAGCAAGACAAGTTTGGGAGACTGTCAAACTCCGTTACTTTAGAAGACACTTAATTACACTTAATAATTTGCAATTTACCGCTTGATGGTCCATGCAGATAACACCTGCTTCCTTGTAAAGGATACATGGGAAACAATAGCCCTGAAGATGCTTTTCGGAAGGAGGTTTAAAGAGCATCCGGGTGTGCAGATAACTAGCCCTCTTGTTGTGGCAAGCATTTAGGTTTGGTCCTTGACTCTAGCCTGACTTATTTTTGCATGTTTGAAAACCACTTAACCTGTCTCCAAAGGAGACAACAGCTGCTTGGCAGCATTTGGGGAAATGGAGAGGAAGGGACTAGAAGTCAGCACAGCCTTGGGAAAGAGACCCTCTGTGGATGGTGGGCTTTGGCTAATGTATATTAATGTCATCTTCAACATTTATGTCATTCCAAAGGGTGCATTATGTAAAAGAGCGCCCATTTGGAATCAGAAAGACATCGTTTTGAGTCTCATCTGTCACTTCCTAGCTCTGTAAACTTGGAAAAGGCACAGTCACCTCTGAAAAATGGGACAACACTTACCTCAAGGCACTGTTGTGATGAGTAAATGAGAGAAAACATACACGCCACCGACCACAGCTCCAGCGCAGAGTAAATTACAAATAAAAGGCCAACTGTTAAAATGAAAGAGCAGGCAAAAAGATGCATTTTAGGGAATTCAGCACTCCCCAAACACCCTTTAACCCAGCATGCTTTTATAATTAAATATGCCGGGTTAAAACATTTTACTTGTATAACTTCTTCTAAAAAAATTTTTTTAAAGTAACCTCTACTCCCGACGTGGGGCTTGAACTCACAACCCCGAGATCAAGAGTCACATGCCCTACCGACTGAGCCAGCCAGGCGCCCCTGTATAACTTTTACTCATAATGTGCACAGATACTGCATTTCTCCCCTCTTTCTGAATTAATCATGCTTAGCTATATTATTCGGAGTCAATAAAACACTTGGCTTCCAGAAGGGATGTTAGGATCTTCCAGAGTTACATACATTCTAATAGCAGGAAATTACCATGTCCTTATCTTTTAACGATCAAAATCAGGACCTGATTATTCTCTGCTGTGATATTCATTATTAATGTGTGACAGTAGATTTGGAGTTAAAGTATGAATGTGTGAATTGCTATGGTATCACAAATTAGAGTTTTGTATATTGAATCATCTCCTATATTAAATATGAAGAAACTGTAGGTAGACAGATACAGTTGTGAGGTAAGTGTGGCAGGAAGCAAAGAATACTGATAAAACAACCATCGTGAGGCTTAAATACTTTCTCTTAAAGTGTCTTTTTTCTTAGTATCTACCATTTTATTTCTACAATAATGATGAGCAGTCTCAAATGAATATTTACATTAACTGCTTTAATGAGTGGTGCCCCACTCGTCTTGGTTTTTCAATTTAAATTCTCCCCAGTGGGGCGTCTGGGTGGCTCAGTCTGTTAAACATCTGCCCTCTGCTTGGGTCATGATCCCAGGGTCCTACGATCGAGCCCCGGGCCCTGCCAAGACAGGCTCTCTGCTCAGCGGGGAGCCTGCTTCTCCCTCTCCCTCCCCCCACACGTTCTCTCTCTCTCTCTCTCTCTCTCTCTCACCCCCCCTCTCAAATAGATAAATGAAATCTTAAAAAACAAAAACCAAGGAGAGTGTATGTTCCTGTAAGATTAGAGCTGGGACGGGCATTTAAAATAATTCCTAATCCAGTGCTGTCATCCGGCAAATTGGAGTCACTTCTATCCAGAGAGATCCAGTTCCTTGCCCAGGAATGATTTTTAGGGGCAGAAGCAGGATAAGAACTCAGGCCACCACGCTGCCTCCTGTGTTCTGTTTCACTGTAAAAACAGGACCGCCAAGTTGGAAAATGACTCTAAACCCGGTGCTTTCGACTTCCTTGGGACACGAAGTGTAAGCTAGCTATCATCTGTATTTTCTGTGTTTGCCTTTGAGAGGACAGGACGAGCGCTCAGCTCTTCCGAAGGGATCGAGTATACAGAGAGCTCTCTGACAGGCGAGCTGCCCCCACCCCCACCCCCCAGCGGCAGGTGCGACCTGGTCAGTCCAAAGAGCAAAGCACCAAGGTAGGAAAGAGCCTGTGGCCAGTTGAGCCTCTCCTTCCCTCACACTGAGGCAGAACACACCTGATCTAGTGTTTGTGGCTCAAGCTGAGACTCGATTTCAATCTCAGCCATTAGGGGCAACTGGGTGGCTCAGTGGGCTAAGCGTCTGCCTTCGGCTCAGGTCATGATCCCAGGGTCCTGGGATCCAGCCCCGAATTGGGCTGCCTGCTCGGCAGGGAGTCTGCTTCTCCCTCTCCCTCTGTGTGCTTTCTCTCTCTCAGATAAATAAACAAATCTTAAAAAAAAATAAATCTAAGCCATTATTGCGATTTTGTTTGACTCAGACTCCTGTGATGGTGCGTGAAGACACAGGGGTGAACGCACGCATTTTCTGTCCTCAGGTACGCAGGGCTTTGCAAACTGGAATTCAGTGAACATTGATGGCTGCGTTTTCCACTGGGCCTCTTACTAAAGCTCGTCACTCTTTTCTGTGCCATTAAGTGATAAGCGACGTGAAATAATATGAAACTTGGAAGCAGTCGTTCCAATTTCTGTTATTAGGCAATGCCTTTGCCTAAACAAAGAAAAACATCACTAAAAAACAGTATGGTTGTCTTGTGATCACGCTTCAAGATTTTTTAAAGTTGAAAGATCAAATCTAAAGGAAAAAAGATAAATATATCCATGTGATTTAACCAAGAGAATGACAGCAATTTAATCCCGGTTGTAAGTTCACAGTGTGTTCTTGCGGGAAAAGGAAGGTGACCAACACAATATAAGTTTCTCAGACATCCGTATTTCTTGACAGTAAGGACTGTTTAATAGTGGAAAGGCTGGGCCACCTGCTGTCTGTGGCTTCCCCCCCCCACTGTGTTCAGCCAAATCTTTATTATTAGCCAATTTCCTTATGAAAAGGACTGGTGAGGGTATCGATAATAAAGGATCTTTTATTTAGTAAAAATCCAGTATAAAAGATTATGAGAGTACCAATTAGCACGCTGTGTTGCTGGACTTCAAAGCGGTTTCATCTGTGGAACAAGGACTTGGTGGTGAGTGAAACTAGGATTCTCTGAGTCGTGGGTATGCAAAAATGAGACACAGAGGAGGAGACTTAGTGCGCGAGAGGCCGGGGCACCCCAAGCGTGATCCACACCTGTGTTACACAGCTGGGGGAATGACGGGTCACCACCTCTTCCTCATGGTTCTCACATCCTGGGATCCTTTCATGCGGTCATCCAGCCATGTAGATTTCAAGCCTCGCAAATCATCACAGAAAGCTCTGTCCACAATCTTTGGACAAAGAATAAGAAGGAACATTTTCTGAGGACTGATGTATATGTCAACCCGAGAAGGTCGATGTTGCTATGATCCTCGTTCTCCTTGTGAAGGAAACTGGTCCGGGGAGTGGCCGCTAAATGCCAACGTTATTATGTTTGCTTGAAAATAAATGTTTTTAATGAAAGACAAAAAGGCAACAATTTAGTTGAATTATCTTGGGTGAGTTTTAAAGAGATTTTTTTTTTTATATGTGCTATTACAATTCTGAGTTTCCTGGCTAGCATTCTTAATATTCAGCTCCATAGTCAGGTACTGAGGTATGCCCGTGGATTAATTATTTTTACGCAATGGTGACTATTTTCCAAATTGAACTGTTTTCATAGCTAAATTCAGGCATGCACGTATGCGTGGTGTGCACTCACACAGAGAACAGATCAAGGAACCTGATGCATCGATATTTCTGCTTGGTAAAGTGTATGAACAGAAGTTTTCAATTAAGTAAGCAGAATAAAATAGGGAAACTAGCATTGAATCTAAACTAGCCTGAGCGTTTTAACAATCAATGGAGTTAACATTATAGTTAACTGAAGGTTAGAGATAAAAATCCTCTCTGCTTCACCCTGATGGGAAAACTCATCAATCCCCGTTTCGACCTCATTGAGCTGCATTTTGTGGCTTGCATTATTGTGCCGGCCAGTCAGGTTCCGGTTTGTGTCTCGAAGACACACATGCATGTGACTTGTTTACAGCAAACTGAAGTGCAAAAGCACAGTTTGGTGATCTTGGTTGGGCTCGTCTCACCACCATTTCCATGTTTCTGTCTCTTATTGCCTTGAATCCTTATTTTTTGTGATTGACTGGATCATTCCATCAAAGTCATGCCAGTAGCAGGTAAAAACCTACCACTATCCAAAGTCCATTTGTAGACAAGTAAGTCTCCCAAGGAATCCAGGCACCTGTCTGCATCTTGTTTTCATTATGCTTTCTCAATTTTCATTCTTTGTGGACCTTCTCATCTTGATTCTGGGTATTATCGCCTGCTCTCCACTTTGCCCTGGGGATAAGCAATGTAATTTTAAATTCTTGTAACCTGATATCAAAACCATGTTGGAGCAAGAATTTCAGTATCTGAACCTAGCTAGACTCCAGGAAGCCCTGGGCGAGAGGTACCTCGTGCCCCATTTAAAGCTCTGTTGAATGGACCAGCCAAACCCACACTTCACCTAGCTCCCATCCGACGGAGGAGGTGAACAGGGTCAGTTCGGACACCTGTCTCTGACCGCGTGTCCTGAACCACGGACTGTGTGTGCTCTTTTCTCCTTGATTACAGCAGTGACCTCGTGTGCAGCTCAGGCCTTCCAGGCACCCAGGGTGATCTCAGTTAACATAATTTTCATTGCTTACCTCTATGAATGAAGTCACAGATTAGCATTTCATATCTCTAGTCATCTCAATACATCCATATGAAGCTGCGTTTTGAGATAAGTACTTCATGTTCACTTACTTTCTCCTAAAGGCAAGACGTTAGAAAATTCTAGGGAGGTGAGGGCGTGTCTCAGTCAGCTGCAGTAAAGTCTGTGCTACTGTACATTTCTCAGGGGTCCAAACACAGTCACTCAGGTACTAGAATGAGGGAGAGGTTAAAGAAAAGGAGATAATCATTGTGGGAAGTGAGTTATAATTATTGTTAGCATTTTCTTTGTTTTCAGCTTTTAGGAAGTATCTGAAAGTTTTCTTAAAATACGATTTTGCTTCTCTTTTTTTCTCCATGTTAACGGAATCTTTAGTGTTAAATGGAAACATAGGGAAGTGAAAACCCACTAGAAATTATATCCTTGGTTGTTTTATTACCAATCAGTAAGAGGATTAAAAAGGCTTAGCGTCGATTACCTGACTAGACAACCAATGGAAAAATAAAATTACATCCAAAAGTAATGGTGATAATTGGCATGTTCAGGCTGCTGGAGACCTTATTCATATGCCCTATGATTATGCCTTCATTAGACCCCACTGAAGGGATGGCTCTCTGGGGCGCCACGATTCATAGGCTAAAGCTCAATGCAGAGGCAATATTACACAAGGGTGGAATGTGACAGGTGAAATTAGGCCAATTAAACACATATAATTCTGGGACTAGGTAAATTTGTCCATATCAGATTGCTTGGTTGGTGTAAACCATATTTTCCTAGCTCATCTGATTAAGAATTCATCTCGTGTTTAGTCTTACCCAAATGAATGGAAGTTAGGCTGTGGACAGAAAGATACCCACATTATTATCTTAGTTACTCCTGGTACTGGTTTTAAAGGCTTGTCCATTAACAAGGCTATATGTTTTACCCCTTTTCCCTGATCCAAAAATGCATCCATTTAAGCTAATGTGGCACAGACTGTCCTCCTCTGGCTGGACCATCCTTCTTAATGCTCTTCCCTGGCTCCCTTGTACTCATCTTTTAAGGCAGAGGGAAAGATTTCTTGTTCTGCTCCTTCCCTGCCCCACCTCAAGGTGAGGTGACTCTCTTAGGTACACCTTTCTCATAGCCCATAAGAGACAGTGATCAGATTGCATCCCAGAGACCACATTCACAAATATGCAGAGATGTCGTTTCAGAGGACAGCATGCTGGCTTGGAAGGCACGCATGACAACTGATGTAGCTTAGCATGGTTCCTGTGGTCTGTCCATCCCGCAGAGGTGCTCTGACTGATGGACCCAGTACATGGGTCTCACTTATCAAGACTAAAGGAACACCGGGGCGCCCGGATGGCTCAGTCAATTAAGCATCTGACTCTTGATTTCGGCTCAGGTGACAACCTCAGGGCCGTGAGATAGAGCCCTGCGTCGAACTTTGCGCTGGGCGTGGAGCCTGCTTAAGATTCTCTCTCTCTCCCTCTGCCTCTGCCCCCCCATCCACTCCCCCCACACTGTGCGCACACTCTCTCTCTAAAACCAAATAAATAAAAAGACTAAGGAAATGCCTACCAACTTTAAAACCTCTTAAAACTCCTTTTTGGTGTTGTTTTTGGTAAGTGAAACTTTGCTATTATCTTGGTCTTTAATTTATCAGGACTTATCTGTATATAGCACACGTACATAACTTGTTGAAATCCTTGGGCAGCTGCCCATATGAGTACATGGTCCAGGTTTTTCTTCCACATGAACGTCCCCATATTGTATCTCTCACGTAGTCACGCACCACTGGTTTTATTTGTGTGTTATCTATGCCCCACTGTAATCTTCTCAAGGGCGGCAAAGATGTTTTGTTCCTCACTAAATCCCTAGTATCTAATACAAGGCCTGGCACAGAGTAGGTGTTTAGTGTCCTGAGCTGATCGAATGCATAATAGCTAGCATATATTGGACACTTTTTGTATATGGCGCCTTTCTAGGCATTATCTCATACAGTTATGAGGTGGTTACTGTCATTCTTCTCATTTTACAGATTAGAAAACAGAGTCATAGAGGTAAAAATGCCTGAAGTCACAGAGCAAGTAGGTGGCTCTCTGGGAATATGACCCAGGCTGGTGTGACCTCAAAGCCCTTGCCAGTCACTATTATGACTAATGCTTCTAGTATCTGGGTCACCCCTCCAAGGAAAGCAGACACCTGGGGCACTGTACAAGGCTTGGACCTGTTACCCCTGTAGTCTGGGGTGGGGGGAGCCTATCCCTTGTCCTCAGACTATGAAATTAGGGAGGCAGGTCTAAGAAACACTCCCCGGGGGAAGAAATGATAGAGATTGGCAGACAGTCCCACTGAACCATCAAACCGAAGGGACTAGACTGATGGCGACTCCAAATACAACAGCATGCCAAGGGGACTGGCAAAGAGCAGGAAGGTTTCAAGCGGAGGGCTGAAGCCACAGTCTAGAGGGATTATTGAGCTGGAAAGAGTAGCTGTGGCATTGCATGGATTTGTAAGAATGCCAGTCAACTCAGACTGCTGGACTGTCCATTCCAACAGTCCTCAGTTATTGAGAACTTCCTCTTGGTCAGCCCCTGAGCCGAAGATCCAGAGATAAGCTGGCCATATCTCCCAGAGCAACAGGAAAGAAGATTCTACACACTTGCATGAACTTTGGTGTGCAGCGGGTGTTCCCATCGCCCGGCATCCGTGACTGCCTAGCCAGAATTAATGCTCACTAAAAGGCGCTGTTCTAAGGGTTTTTCTATGCTTTCAAACATTCTATCCTCACAACAACTCCTAACGTAGGTATGATTAACGTCATTATATCACAGATGAGGGAACAGTGGCATGGAACAGGTTAGGGGGCTCGCCCAGAGGCACACAGTCTGTCAAGGGTGGCGCTGGGACTGGAACCTGGGAAGTCTGGCTCCAGAGTTCGAGCTCCTAACTTCTACACGCACTAGCTCTCTAAGCCTCAACTCATTCTCTGGGTTCCCTTTCAGTCAGGAGCATTCGTTCACTCACCACACGTTACCTAGAGCCTCCTAGGTGTTTAGCCTTGGGCGGGGTGATGGGGATGTCGCCGCGCCGTAAAGAAGCTGGGGGAGGTTCTAACGCGGTCCGAGGTAGAGGGGCTGTTAAGTGGCTCATCAGCTTAGAGAAAGCAATGACACTCCACCTGTCCCCTTCAGGACTCCAGCCACGTCCCTCCTCCGCGGCCGCAAGCTGCATGTGCTTCCCAGGAAGGACGCAATCAACACAGACTCCACTCTCTCTCTCGCACAAGTCAGAATGCCAAGATTTGGGTTTGAGTCCTTCCAGTGCTGGAATCGGCCGGGTCATGAGAGGGAATTCTTACTGGAAATATTTCGTTCCTGGAATCAAGGAATCTAATTTGACAGCGAGCATATTAATTGAGACTCTGGGGCTGCACTAGTGGCCTTAGAAAAAGTGGCCTTGCTTGTGTAAACTTGAGAGCATTGGTCTCCCCGGCCCCCAGCAGCGGGGATGAGTCCGCAGAGAATGACAAGGGCCGTTTTTAAATGAAAAGACATGTCCAGCTGTATTTGTCTGTTGCTCCATTATTATGGCGACTACTTTGTATTCGTGCATAACTTTATTGGTTAAAATAAAAGCAGAGCTGATGATAAACTTAACAGAGAGACCAAGGTAGACGGATGTTTAAAATGTTCTTGCTTTCAAGCTCAATAGTGAATAACTGAAAATTCAATTTTTAAAGATCGCTACAGGAGGGAAGAAAACGCTATCTTTTGAAAAACAGATTTCATCTGGACTGTGTGGGAAGCCCTCGTAGAGTAGAAAGCAGGCTGTTATCTGGAAGCTGTATCGTACTTATCTCTGAGCCTGGCCGAGGATTCCATATTGTACCTCTATTTGAGTCATTTTAATCCCCATCCTGCTTTTTCTAGTCTGGTTTCGATATCAATTTTGTTTTACTGGCATGGGTCTTAAGAACCGCAAAGGCTAGGATGAGCCAAAGCAAAGCGCCTTTGAGAATTCCAACGTATAGACTTCGACAGAGAGGGCAGGACAGGGGCCCTGGGAGACTTTACACGATCCATTCAACACACAGGTACTGTAGGCCAGGCTGTGTGCTCTGGGCTGGGCTATGAAGCTCCGTAAGATCTATCCCCTGGCTCAACAAGCTTGCAGTCTGATGGGAGAGGAAGACACACACCGGTGAGTGCAAGATGGAGAGGGAATTCTGTGAGATCTTTGGAGCTGGGTTAATGTCAGCAGGAGGGTACGTCTGTGGCCGAGGTCCCCAGAAGAGGGCAAAAAGCCACCCAGGTGGGTAACCAGGGTAGCAGTTGTAGGTGAAAGCAGCGGTGGTTAAGGGTACCAGCTCTTGCGCCAGCCTGATCTGGGCCAAGGCTCTGGCTCAGGACCTAGGAGCCACGAGGCCTTGGGCACGTTAATCACCGTCTCGGAGCACCCATTTCTAACTACCGAAGGGTTTTGCACAGAGGAGAGATAGAGTCAGCTTTCTGCTTCGGGAAGGTCTCTCGAACATCTGCGTGGAGAGCGGGTTGGAGGAGGCAAGGCCGGAGGCAGGAATGGAGAGGAGAGAGCAGAGCTCTGTTGAGGAAAGCGACGTCTCCGAATGCAGGCGCTTTTCTCTGCGCTGCCCAGCATCTGGCTGCGCCGGCACTGACAGTGATTGACCATATATAGTACTTACTTGGGCTCTGGCAAGTGGCCACACACCAGCGCGGAGCGCTGCCCCTCCCCTCTGCTCAGCACACAGGACCCATTCAGGACCCTCGCTTTAGACTACGGCTGGGCTTCTTGCCCTCCAATCCCTGGGCTCCCCTGGCCCTGGGGAAGTGACAGGCCTTGGGAATCAGAGAGACAGTGCCCTTCCTTATCACGCTCAGCTGCCCTACTGTCTAGGAGGTCACGGCTTGTCCCGGAGGCAGCGAAGCTTTGGTGCATTTGCTAGGAGGACCTCGTGGATGTAAAGTGTGCTACCCCCGCTCCCCCCCACCCCGCAGGACGTGGGCAGGCAAACTAGCACCGCATCTTCATGCTTCCTGGCCGCAGAACAACCTGCCCCCGCTCGCTGGGAGATTTTCAAGCCCTTTGAGGTTTTTCCCAGGCCATGCTTTCCTGCTCTGTCCTTGGCGATACTCTTGAAGAACGGCAACGACAAAAATAAGGCCTGTGTCTTCTTGTCTATGAATGACCCTAAGAAACACTGTTGTAAAGAAACCCGTTTAGCTTTCCTGAAACCAGTTTTCTCAACGTGTTTGGCCTCAACCCCTTTTCCCATCCATCTGTTATCAGCTCTGTCGAAATGATCTGGGGACACGCCACTCTCCTGAGTGTGGGAGGGGGTGGGGGAATGCGGGGAGTGGGGTGTCACGGCGAGTGGCCGTTTTGGAATTTATTATCCATGAGACCAGGCAGGTTCGTGAGCCCGCTGAGCCTCTGTTTCCTCATCTGTAAAAGTGAGATAACACTGAACCTGGGCATTGTCATGAGGATTACCTGAGATGAAGTAGGTAAAGCTGCAGTTATTTTTTTCCCCGCAGTGTGGGCAACCACGAGGCTAGACTTCCAAGGACTCCCAGTAGAATTGGATTAGCTCATTAAGGTTTTAGCTGCGAAACCTGCAAGTGAGACACATGTGATTTATTTGAAACAGAATAACATGAGGTGGATTTTAGGACTAAGGATAGAGGCGGACTCCGGAACGACCTGCATTTCCTTCACTTCCATCAAGGCTTCCAAACCAAATACCGACCAATGCAGGCACGTCTTGGAAAAATGATCCCCCTGTCTTCAAGTCCGTGACATTAAAAGCTAATGAGTTTTTTCTGTTCAGGGTTGTTTCTGGTATTTCACTTGCTTAGGAAAATCAGGAACTAGTCTTGGGGTGTGAAGGGGTTCTGAATAACAGGGAAAGCAGTGTGATTTCTGGGGTTCTTTGCTGGCCTAAAACACGTCCCCACCTGCCGGCTGTTGCTTGGAATCACTATGGCAGAGCTCTTCTCTCCTGAGTTGGCTCGGGTAACTGGCACTCGGATGATGGATGCACGGACGGTTGGGTGGCTAGGTACAGCTACCGTAATATACTGTCCTTCCGAACACGACAGCTCTTTCCCTATCTGAAGACATGTATTTTGTAGCCTCCAACTTGCGTCTTCTCCCAGCCACACCTGCTCAGTTTCTTCTGTGGTTGTCCATATGTCAGTTTCAGAATCTCCACCCGCTGACACCCTGCCTGGCTCAACCAATTTAATTAAGCAGGTCCCTTATCCCAAACACCTCTGCTGGAGGGAAGTCTAAGCCACAGCCCATGCGCCCAGGCTTCTCAGATGGGCGCCACAGACAAGACTCTTGGCAGCCCCTGCCCCCCACCGGGCCTGCCCTGTTTTTGGAGTTCAGAGATCAGAGCACAGGAAGATTCCTAGTTCTGTGAGTGGGAACAAACGTCAGCAGATGACACCCCCTGACATTGCTTCCCCTTTCTCAGAAGTGGTGTTTTGTTGGTTGCTTTCCCACAGCTGAGCTTGTCATAAAAGGAGCTCTGTTCTCCCAGGGTTTGTTAATTGCAGCATCACTGGGTTTAAAAAAAAAGAACCTTCAAGAATGTAGGGAATCTTGTCTTAATTCATTTTGATATCTAATCCCTTACTGCAGTGTCAGTTTCCAATCTTATTTTTGATACACCAAAAATTAACAATTCAAAGTCATCCTGACATACTCAAATTTCCAATATTTAAATAACCCTCTATGCTAATTAAGTGTAAATTATATTAGATGTATCAGGTTACAGTACTGCATATCACCCAACAGTTGCATAATCTTTCGAATTCTGTCACAACCTACGATTTCAAATAGCGTTAGCTTTTTTAGGAGGAATCTCTCTTAATATCTCGCGAATATCTAGGCCCCTTGGTGAAATATTTTTGACAACTAATTTTCTGGTGCAGCAAATACTGGTGATACTTGGGAGTTGGCTTTGATCCTTTGATCTGGTGAGGATGTGGGTGTGAGTGTGGAGGAGGGACAAGGCTGAGTATAGTTCACTTGGTGATTTATATAGCTCCTTTCACAGGATTAGAGTGAGAATCCTAAAGGAAACAGTATTGTTGGAAGCCATGATAATTAGGAGGTCTCTCTCTTGCTGGACTAAATTCCAAAGCAATCCCAGTGGCTTGGAAGTCAGAGTCCATTTCATTCTGTGCTTAAGAAGCATTCCTGCTGATTGTGGAGATTAAGGAAGAACTTCCTGGTGGCAATTAATTAATTGTATGCAACACTTTAATTTAAAATGAGTCACTCTGGTTTGGGAATAAATAAAACCCTCTAAACTGTGAAAGCAAAATGAAAATAAATGTCGATGGCCATACTGCCAACCTTGTGTGTGCATTTCAGTGTGTTCCTTTTGGATCTTAGCGCCATGCTGCGAGGACCACAGGTTGTATAGCTGAGAAGGTCTCAGGGCCCACGCCGATCTCCTTAAACCAGGCTTCCTGACCACCATGTGGATCGCGGGGGAACCAAGTTAGAGCTGGGGGGGGCGGGGCAATTCCTTTGCCAATACTAGGGCCCAGCAGCATTTGCTTCTCCATCAGGTGAACTTCCTCAGGCACCTCAGGGGTTCCGAAGCCCAGAGAATCTGGGAGGAACGGAGGGCACCCCGGGAAGCGGAGAGCGCATTTTCACCCGGTGCATCTCCCGCACTCGATATGCGAGTGCATTTGCACATTCTTATTATCTCCGTTAACTGGCTGCTCCTAGAAAGCAAACCTTGTCTGGTCTATTTTCTGGCCTGCACCAGTGCTGCTTCCAAGGGGGCTTTTCCACGGACTAGCTCCGAGCAACGCGGCAGCTCGGACAGCTTCCCCGAACCTCCCTCTTGGGGCGGAATCCAAGCCTCCGTCTGAACTCGCTCACCCTCCGGCGGGGGTCAAGGGCGAGCGTCGGGCTCTGCTGGTCTGCCCCGACCTCGGTCCGCGCTGCAGGCTGGTGCGCGGGGCTTTCGGCCCGTGTTAGATGGGGACGCCTCAGTTCTGCTCGCCCAGGCGCTGGGACCCCTCCCACACAACCTTGCTCGCACCCACAGGATTCTCATAAAAAGCCTCAGCAGCTGCGCCCCGGTCAGCGAAGGAGAACACTTCAAGCGTCGCCGGCCTTCCCGCGGCTCCCGCTTCCCTAAGGTTTCCGAGGCAGAGGCTGCCTATCTCTCTTCCCTGTTTAGACTTGGTGGCTGAACCTGCAGCCTCTTCTCTGCGGCTAACGAGCAAAGGCCCCCGGCTGTGGGGGCTCTGCAGGTGTGTCCCCACGACCGCCGGAGCGCGCACTCCAGAATCCTGGTACATTGCGCTGTTATTTCCGGAGAAAGGACCGGCCGCTCGGTCCAGCCCCCGCCGCGCCCTGGGGCTGTTCTAAGCAGGGGCGCAGGAAACCCACTCCTGGGCTGAGCAGCTGCTGGGAAGGGGCTCTTTCTTCCTCAGCACCGCCCCCTCCCCCGCCAGCGCTTGGCGGGTCCTCCGTGCTGTGATTCCCGCCTGTGTCCGAGCTGCGGGACAAACGCTTTCGGAAAGGAGCGGGCTCTGCTGTGTCCGTCCATCGCGGCGAAACTCTCAGAGAGATTAAACCGCAGAGGCCGAGGGGAGGGTCGGTGTGAGCGGCAGGCTTCAGTTTCGGAGAATCCATGGGTGGAAACAGCACCTTCCAAGGGTTCCCGAACACGTGGCGTTTGGGCTTTAACATGCTCAAGCCTCTCCTTAGAAGTCTGCCTTGGCTCCTATCATCCGCTCTGCGGGGGAGCAAAATTTGCCACCACAAAATATGTCTCTTTGGCATGAGGATTATTTCAGGCTGATTATTTTTAAGAAACAGAAAATTCAAGAGGTTTTTCTTGTCACCATCCCCCGACTGCCCCCCCCCAGTTTCGTTGGGGGGAGCTGGCTGCAGGAAAAGAGCCCTCACCGAAGATGACTTTGTTTTGCATTAGAAAGAATTCTCTGCTCGGCCTAGCAAACGTTTGTTTACCGAACCTTGGCTCTTCCCATCTTCCTGTGAATTGTCTCCTTCCCCTTTGAAGTCCCACACCCCTGCCTTCTCCTTATTTCAAGAGGGCCCCCAAGCCTCACTTGCCCGACTGCTTGTGGGTGGGCCTCATAGCCTTATGGGGTCCCTATGTGCACATAATTACACTTGCTTTTCTCCTGGTAATCAGTCTCATGTCAATTTGATTATTAGACCAGCCAGCAGAACCTAGCAGGGGACATGAAACTTTTTTTCCTTCCTGACAGCTTCATTCATATTTAAAAATCGCATCCTTTAGTATAGTCACCATTTACAATAACTATTCTGAAACTTCCAGATTGTTGGTTTTGCTTTGGTGGAAATTCAGGACTAAAAATGTGCTCAATTATTACCTGTTCTTAGTTCATCAACAGAATTTTTTTTCCCCTAAATTGAGCTCTCCATAGTATCCGCATCAAAAAACTTTGATCGATCAGGTGAGACTGTGGTAACAAAAACCTCCTAAATTTAAGTGGCTTATATTAGCTCATTAGCTGATTGATTTCTCGCGGATGCCTCATGCCCGCTGTGGGTTGGCTGCTTGACTTCCGCACCCAGGCCCATAGAACAGCCCCCAGCCAGGACACTGCTCGTGGCTCATCGCGCAGCAGAAAGAAAAGAAAGGCGGCGGTAAAGGGCATGATGGCTCTCAAGGCTTCTGTCCTGATGGAGTATGGATCATTTTCTCAGGGCTCAGCCTGCCAGGGCAGGAATGTGTAACCTTCCCTAAGGGATGAGCAGCGACTATTTGGACAGTAACGTAATCTTCCACAGGCCTCCCCCTCCAGGCTCTCTCTCACCACATGTCTCCCGAGAAAGGGCCAAGTTGATTTTGCATTGGAATCATGGTGTTTTTAATTGTAAGCCATCCTCTGTGGTACCCAGACAGCAATTTTAGGACAAGCCCTCTGGCCTCCTGTGTCAAAGAGATTTCCTGACCTGTATCAAAAGTGCCCTGGGGATCTGTGGCATCGATGAAAGAGAGGTTGTTCGGAAGATGCTTTCTCTCCATCACAAAGCCCTTCTCTGCCCATAGCAGAGCAAACCAGAGCAGGGTTGCTGCCTTCCGGAGGTTTCCTGACATCTATTTTAAACCATAGGCATTAGCATCTCTCCCTCTTCTCCTTCTCCTCCTCCTTTTCCTCCTCCTCCTTCTTCTTCTGATCTGTATGCTTGCTGCTGCACGCATCGTGTGGTATTACCCTGTTTGGTTTCTCTGTTTTATGGTCACATGACATTCTCCATTCTCCATCTCAATCATAATCTGCCTTATAATTACTTTTACAATATCTGTCTCCCCTGACTTATTCACACACACCCACCTCGAGGCTAGTCCCTTCTATACCTAACTGAGATCATGCTACTCGTTTGTATCAGCCCAGGTCTTGAGACATCCTTGGCCATTCCTCTTGGAGCTGGAATGTTGAGTTCCTGCTTTAGGAAACATTTCTGGGGTCCATTGTATTATGCATTCTGCATACCAACTTCCTAGGATCCCCTTTTTTGTTCCTTTTATCCTCTGTCTTATTCCTGTGGACTTCTAAATCTCCCTCTTTATGGAACCTTGGCACACAACCTTTAGTCTCATGAAACACGGAACCAAAGCTCAAGTGGGGGTGAGGTTGGGGAGAACCTAGAACCTCCTTCTTGACTTGACAGACCTGGTATCCCTAGGGAGTTAGACACTGCTCAACCTTCCTGGTCCCAGGGAGGGAGCTCTGTGTGCAGTAAAAGAATGCCTTCTGGCCGCTGATGGGCGCCATGCTGGTGATACCACTCACTGCCGCCCCGTGATGGGTTTTGCCCTCAGGCGAAGGAGTACTGACCTCTGCCAGCCAAGCGCTGCGCTGGCATGCTAATATTCAAGTCAAGCCAGGAGAAAATGCAATGACGTTTTATGCAAGAAAATGCTTATCTTACAGCACAGTGGGTGTAATGTACTCACTGATCTGTTTTTCTTACCTGTCAAAACTCCAGTTTGAGGATTCATATCAAACTTATTTTAGTTCACAAAGAAAGGCTGTTTCCATGGGGGTTGGGGGGAAAAAGCATCACTGGGTTGCCGAAGACAGTCCTTTCATATACAAGCCCAAATTCACAAACTAGAGGAGGGCCCAGTCAGGGACTCTTCATAGGACAAGGACTAGATTTCGAGCCCCCATGTGTGCATGTGCGTGTGCGCACACACACGGACGACTGCTGATTGGAAGGCAGCTTGTTTGGTATGGAGTTTCTAGCGATGGAGCTGGCAGCAGAGAGACCAGACATCACCTTCTCTTCAGACAAGACCGCAGTTTTTTTCATGTGTTGCCTAAGGATAATCATAGTACCTATTGGATAGGGTTACTTTCGAGGAGCCAGTGTGAGAATACGCGAACAGTGCTTCACGCAGAGCGGGGCACAGGGGAAGTCATCAAAAATGCGAATTTGCATTGTTCTTGTAAAGGTCTTACCTGACCGGGTTTGACAGTGGAGTCATCGTTGCGCTTTGTATTTGCCAAGGTCGTTGTCTGGAGGGTCCTTCAGTAAAGGGTGCAATTAGCATGGCTCATCCAGAACTGGAACTGGGATCCCTCACCCCAGGTCCGGATGCCTTCTTCAGGCCACTGCGTACGCTAATCACTGAGCCAAGTTAGACTCCCATGTGGCCCAATTATAATTCTAGACCATCTCCTATGCACCAAGCGTCATTCCTGATTCCTGATGGACATGATCTCATGTCAGCCACAGAACATCTCTAAAGGTGGGCACTGTCATGAGCACCATTGTATCCAGATTAGGAAACTGAGGCGCAGAGAGAGTAAGCCCTGGCCTGGGCCTAGCTGGGAATCTAGTAAGTGGCAGAGCTGGGGATCGAACTTCAGTCTGGCTGGGCTCAAAGCGCAGACTCTAACATTCCAGATCTGAGACTATTGTAATATTAGCAATAACTGTAAAAGATACCCTTCTATTCCTTATTTTTATATTTCCCTAGGGGTCTTATGTCTATTATGACTTCAAAGAAAAGACTATGAAAATCTCTTTTAAAGCAAAATGATTATAAGTAACTTTTCCTTATACACTTAAAGATTTATTAAGGCACTATTATTAAAATTTCTTGTTCAGGATTAAACTGTTCAATTTATATAACTTGATAAATTACTTTGATACACTTAGCTACCTCTTCTTTAGCATTGCTTTAAATTAAATTTTTAGTTTAGGAGCAGAGAACACTGACAAAAATGAGATTTCAAAGTAAAATGACTGCATACAGAAATCTGTATATAGCTCTAAGATTTCTGAGTGTCTCAACATTTTAATTCCTATCACACGGGTATAAGCTTGGACTTAAAATATCTATAATTTCACTTTGAATCATACATTTAATGATTATTTTTTATGCCTTGCTGAATTTGTTTCTACTTCCTCTCTTCACCAGAGCCCTAGTTTCATGACGCTGAAGTGACACTAATCTTGAGATCAGGTTTGAATTTATTTTAGTAATTTGTAAGTACATGTGAATACTGAGGAAGTATTAGCAATGTACCCACGTACTCGATTTAGCAATTTTGGAAGGAAGACTGGCAGAGCTCAAAGAGCATGGGATTTTCGGGTAGATAATGCTGAATATGTTTACTGACCCTGCCACATACGAGCTGTGTGATTCTGAATATATCATTTAAGCCAAGTGACCCTTCATTTCCCCATCTGTAAAATGGGGTTCATAATACCTTCTTTCCGGGAAAGATGGTTTGACGCTCATCAAGGGTGTGGACCAATGCGTACCCCAAAATAAGCTCCCGCTTTTGTTGAGAACAGGAAAAAGTGTTGATTCCAAACCATCTTGTCATCCTTTATATCAAGAGAAGTGAGAAAAAGTTGGGGCGCCTGGGTGGCTCAGTTAAGCGTCTGACCCTTGGTTTTGGCTCAGGTCATGATCTTGCGGTCCTGGGATCGGCCCCGCCTCAGACTCTGCGCTCAGTGCGGAGTCTGCTTCACACTCTTTCTCCTTCTCTCTCTCCCTCTGCCCCTCCTTCTGCTCGTGCTCACTTTCTCTGTCTCTCTCAAATAAATAAATAAAATCTTAAAAAAAAGAAGTGAGAAAAAGTGGATCATTTCTAATGCATAACGTAGAAAGAATTTTTGGCAGTTCCTAAATACGTATATATATTTATTTGTTCTCTATACTGTATATACGGACTCCGCATACTATATACGTAGTAGTAATACGTAGAGAATCTGTATACATATTCTATATATATTCTGCATATATATACTATAATATACACACACAGTATACTCTGTGTGTGTGTGCATAAACTTGTAATCTCCCCCCCCCAGACACACACACACTGGTGCATGGGGTTACTTCATCATTAGCTCACCGTTACAGCAGCTACGGAGGGAGAGTAAAATAAGGCTGCTGTTGCTCTAATGGCTTAAATGAGATTCTCTCCCGGAACAAACACTGGCTCTCCATCCTTTCAAATGAAGGTACAACTCCTATATTCTTCAGTGTTGTTTGTATGTTAACATATTTAATGTTAGTTTTTTAAAATTATTTTGTAAGGCATAACTGTGGAAGACACTGTGCTTGGCACTTTCACAAAAATCTTATTTAAGCCTCATAACAACCCCAGGGTGTAGGTAGCATTATCTGCATTTTTTAAAAGTAGCTTTATTGAGACATAAGAGACATATAAATGAACTGTAAACTTTAAAGTATACAGTTTGATACATTTTGACATATGTATACACCCATGAAACCATGACCGCAATCGAGAGTGGACCTTTTCAGGGCCCCTGGGTGGTTCGGTTGGTTGAGCGTCCGAGTCTTGATTTCGGCTCAGGTCATGATCGCAGGGTGGTGGGATCGAGCCCCATGTTGGGCTCCACACTCTGTGGGGAGTCTGCTTGAGATTCTCTCTCTCCCATCTGCCCCTCCCCCTCCTCTCTGTCTCTCAAATAAATAAATAAATCTTAAGAAAAAAAAGATGGTGAACATTTCCATCACCCAGAGAACTTTCCTCACATTCCCTTATAATCCATCCCTCTGTCCTTCCTTGCCGTTGCTCTATTGAAGAATAATATTCCATTGTACGGATGCTGATGAGTATTTGGCTTGTTTCCACTTTTTAGCTACCGTAAGTGAAATGATGTTGCTGTCAACACGAGTGCACGTGCTTTTGTGCGGCCATGTGTTTTCATTTCTGTTGAGTATGCGTTTAGGCGTGGAATTGCCAGGTTATATGGTAACTTTGTGGTTAACTTTTGAGGAGCTGTGACACTGTTTTCTAATGTGGCTGCAAAAGTCTCCATTCCCCCCAGAGTGTTTAAATATATGAATATATGGAATTTGAGAATGTTAAGGAATTGCTTAAGGCCACAGTACTGGGTGTCCAGTGCAAATGTCCCAGAGCCTGCCATTTCCAAAATCCAAGCAAGGTGATGGCAAGTTCCTTCAGGATAGAGACGTTTCTCAACCGCCTTTGGAACATGGGCAGGCTCTGAACCAGGCCGTTTGGATCAAAGCTCAGTTCCACCACTTACCGCTGATAACACTAAGAAAGATTGTTAATCTCCGTTCTTCATTTTCCCACGAATGAAGATGCTAATAATGACGGCTACCTCATAAAATCGGTGATTGAATAAATTAATGGTTATCGATTATTTTGCTCAATCCCGGAACACCTACAGTTCCATAAAGATTGATTATTATTATTCGCACTATTATTATTGCTGCCGTTGCTACAATTTGCTCCCAGAACAGCTCATACTAGCGACAAAAATCAACCCTCAGGCTGCTCTACATGAATTGACATCTGGTTTCGGGAGGGTTACTCTATTCATGTCTCAAAATAAGGTGGCACTGTGCATGTGGAAATGATTAAGGGCTTTCCTACTCTGGGGATTCAGTCTAACGTGGTGGGTCTTAAGCTCTTGGAGCTTTGAGCACTGGATGAAAGTCACAGGCTTTCTCTCTAGGTAAGTTCACGTGTGTAACACCCTTCGTCATGTTCAGGCATCAGAAGTCATATTCAGCACACACCTCATCGAGGACAGGCCTTCTGCTGGGTGCTGTATGTCCAGTGGCTCATTTTTTAAAAAGATTTTATGTATTCATTTGACAGAGAGAGAGAAAGAGGGAGCACAAGCAGGGAGAGCAGCAGGCAGAGGGAGAGGGAAAGCAGGCTCCCTGCTGAACTGGGAGCCCCATGCGGAACTCGGTCCCAGGACCCTGGGATCCTGATCTGAGCCGAAGACAGACACTTCACCCACTGAGCCACGCAGGTGCCCCAGGGTTGTCCAGGGGCTCATTTAATCCTCATAATCGCCTTCAAGTGGATGATCGATCCCTTCCATTTGTAGAGGAGAAAACTGGAGTTCACGGACAGAAATGGCTTTCTCAAGGTCACATGGTCAGGGTGATTCCTGCACTGTTTCCAGAGCCGTTTCTCCTCTGCCACCTTTTCCGCTTCTTCCTCTTTAACCGTCAACTTAAGCACCCTTAAAGGTGCAATCGCTTCACAACCCGTTCCATGATTTGACAGTCTCCATTCAAGCATTTTAGCATAATTGGGGAAGTCAGTGGGCGGGTGATTCTAGCCAGTAAGCCATCCACTTACCATTCCGCTGGTGCACTTTCCCTGCTTTCTTTCCTCTTGATAACACAGCAGGCTGTCATTTTAAAGGATGCCAATCCCTCCATGGTTCTTGCACCTAACTCGCAACATCAATTACTGACTGGTTGTGAGAAATGCCCCCATTGTATAAATGAGCCTATTCACTTTGACACCTAAATTGTCTTCTCCTCACATCAGGCTCAAGTCACTCAACTTGAATACGAGGCCGTTTCCTAATGTGCCTGTTACACAAGTTGGAGGGTGAAGAGAGTGTTTTCCAATTTCACACCCCTAATCCAATTTACTAGACACTGCGGTGCATAACTTTGGAAGCCGAAGAGGATGTAGTCTCCCACTCTCCGGAGTGGACTTGCCATCCTGCCACTAAGCACACCTCAATGGGCGGATTTCCTCCAAGGAGATTCTGGAGTCAAGGAATGGAGTCCAGAAAAAAAGGGGATCTCATCAGGGGCTGTTGTTTCTCAACGCGCTGTGGAGAGGTCTCTGATGCTAATCTCCGAGCCAGCGGTGGGTGGTGTGGCAGGTGAGAGAGGAGGGTGAGGTCGGTGGGGACCTGCGAAATCCCGCCCCAACCTCCTGGACTAAGACATGACTTTCCCTTGGCTCGGATGCCAAATCACTTCTTTCGCCATCCTCTAAGGTGTGTGTGAATTAGGCAAAGAAAAAAAAAAAGATACGGAAGACAGTATATGCTTTTATTCACTAATTATATTAAGTACAAGAGAAAATGCGTTTTGAGTCCCATCTCACTCTGTTTTTAATTCTCCTTCCCAGTGTGCCACAGACATCCCATTTTTGGGACCAGCCATCCTCTTTCCTCTTCACACACAGAAAGTAAAAGGGGTAATTATCCCCCAGGAGCACCTTAATTGTTCCAATTAACCTGACCACTTTTTGCAATCAAAGCCAGGCAGAGAAGAGGATTTAAAGTGATCAAACACCATTTTATGGGCCGTAGATAAGTAATAGACAAGGCAGGGCATTTTCTATAAAGGATGGGCTCTGAAATGACATGGGCTTGCACTTAGGGATTTTTCTCCCACTGTTACTGAATAGAAAAATGACATTTGAGCAGCTTTGAATTCTACCATCGCCGCGCCTTTCTTTAATAACACGGCCCATGACCACAATTATGCATGCTTGTTTAAGCTGTCTGTGGAAGCGTTCTGTGAGTGGGATTGTTTGCACTACAGTATTGGACAAGCCACTAAAGCTTGCTGAACCCCACTCTCCCTATCTGTGTGTCAGACCGTCCTGGCCAACCCTCCCAGCTCCAGGAGGTGGGCACTGTCCACATAGTTTAGATGATGAGATTGAGCTTCCCAAGTTCATGATTTAGTTTCGGAGTCAGCTAGAGTTCATTTCTCCCCCTCCTCCTTTTCATGTCCTAGCATTCACTGAGAATCTACTATGTGCCAGGTACTCTGCTGAATATCAGGGACATAGCGGTGAATATAATGGACGAAATCTCTGTTGTCACGGAACTTAAATAGAATTCAGCTCTGTCTGTTTGCAAAGCTCATATCCTAATCAAGATACCATAGAATTTTGCTTTCCTTACAATACTGTTATGCTCGGATTAGTGAATGAATGCAAAACTGCTATATTCTTTAAGGAATTGGGTTGTGTGATACACACACACACATGCAAAATCTTACAGCAGACTGAGTCTTTATGAACCTGTTCAAAGCTCATTGAGGCATGACCGAAGGAAGGAACTATAACTAAAAATTGGGTCATTTGCTCAAAATCGGTTAATTTTCTAAATAAAATGTAGTAGAAAATATATAGGCAAATCTCTAGGGACAGAAAGTAGATTAGCGGTTGCCTGGGGCTCGGAGAAGGAACAAGATGTGACTGCAAATGGGCATGAGATTCTTTCTGGAATGTTCTGAAATTGGATCGTGGTGATGGTCATGTGACGCTGAACATTTACTAACAATCTTGAATTGTACCCTTAAAATGAATGGATTTTCTGGTGTGTAAATCAGACCTCAGAAAAGCCGATAAAAACACAAAGGAAATTAATAAAGGCTTACGAGTTAGTTCTGATGGGAAGTATGAGTTCAAGTCCTTCTGGACTGATCAAGGATGAGATAGGATCATGAGAGGCAGTGGCACGTGAGCTTTAGTGGGCAATACATGGACAGGCTCGAGGGAAAGGAGAAGTCCTTCCCAGCAGGAGACCTTCCAGAGACAGCCGCGTGGGCTCTCACCCTAAAGAGGAATAGAACAAGGGCCCCCCTGGGGGAGAGGGGATCAGAGACAGGGCTACATGGCTAGGCAGTGCTGCTCAGCATAAGGTCAAGGTGGAGAGTCTCTGGACCAGAGAGCTCGGAAGGGCAACAGTGGTTTGGGGTCTTCCATGGGCACAGGGCTTGTCTTCTCTCTGGCAAGCAGATGTTAGGTGTGGTTTCATGGAGTATATAAAGTAGGTAGGGTCTATATGGTAAAGATAGGTTTGTTTGGACCATATTTAAAGCAACTGGATATGTAGGAATTTGAGTTTGGTGCCACAGGGCTCTGAGCTCCTGGTCCCAGCCCACTGTGAGTACAAAAATGACCCGGGGACCATTTTAGGCCAATACATCTTATTTTATTTATTTTTTTTAAGATTTTATTTATTTATTTGACAGAGAGAGAGACAGCCCTTTAAGAGAGGGAACACAAGCAGGGGGAGTGGGAGAGGAAGAAGCAGGCTCCCAGCGGAGGAGCCCGATGTGGGGCTCGATCCCAGGACCCCAAGATCACGCCTGGAGCTGAAGGCAGATGCTTAATGACCGAGCCACCCAGGCGCCCCTAGGTCACTGCATTTTAGCTTGAGGCTGTACTCCTAACGATTACGCACCACAACAGACCCGCTGTGGCCCCTGAGGCGGAGGAACCTCTCATCCTCGGTAGCTTCATCTTTAAAATGGGAGAGTTAATAGTAC
>NC_048238.1:105061010-105157786 GCF_002007445.2 Ailuropoda melanoleuca | reverse complement strand
TGTATTGAGTTTGAGAAGTTCTTTGTAGATCTTGGATACCAGTCTTTTATCTGTAGCGTCATTTGCAAATATATTCTACCATTCCGTGGGCTGTGAGGCACTTTCACTTTAAAACATATCTCCTGGAGCGAGGCCACAAATCATGAGAGGAACAGTGGGGCCAGGCAGGGGTGGACTCCAGCCCTGGGGTCACTTGATGACCCATCTCAGCAAATGTCAGTCCCATTCTTTTGTTGCTGTTTAAAAACCCTAGAGTCATCCCGGGCTCCTTCCTTTCTCTGACGTCCCACTTCCAATCAGTCAGGAAATTCTTCTGCTCCACTTCCAGAACAAATCCACCGTCTGACCCTTTTCCATCACAGCCACGTCTGCCCTCCTGGCCCAGGTCACCATCACCTCTGACCTGGATCCCCGTGCGAGCCTGCGATCTCGTCTCCCTGCTCAACGGCCCTTGGCTCCTTCAGTCTGTTCTCAACACGAATGTCGCAGTGACCCTGTTAAAACCCATGTCAGGTCAGGTCACTCTTCTGCTCTGCTACCATTTTTCTCCTTTTCTCCCCACGCAGCTGCTTGGCTGCCTCTTTCAACTCTTGTATCAAGTCATCCACGGCTGTGTAGCAAACTACTCCCGACCCGGTGGCTTGACCAACATTAATTTATTATTTCGCACCTGCAGGGAGTGAGAAGTCCGGCCACTGCTTCGCTCTGTTCTCTGCTCAGGGCCTCACCAGGCTGCAGTCGAGGTGTCGCCTGGGCTGTGCTCTCATCTGGAGGCTCCAGTAGAGAAGGCTTCACCTCCAAGCCCCCTCAGGTTATAGAATTTGTTTCCTTGCAGCTGCAGAATTCATGACAGTTTGCTTCCTCAAAGTCCGTAATTGAGACCCAGAGTCTCTGCCACTTCAAGTCTNTGCTTCCTCAAAGTCCGTAATTGAGACCCAGAGTCTCTGCCACTTCAAGTCTCTGACTTGTAGATACTTTTTGAAAAAGCTCACCTGATTAGGTCAGGACCACCAAGGCTGATGTCCCTTTTAATTACCTCAAAATAAAGCTGATCAGGGACCTTAATTCCATCTGCAGAAGTCCCTTCTTCTTTTCCACATAATATAACCTGATCGTAGGAGTGACGCCCATTGCGTCTGTGTGCTCTGACCCCACGCAAGAGAGGAGGCGGGAACAGTGGGCGCTATCTCAGAATTCTGACTTCCATATCTCCTTTAAGCCTCTGATCACATGATGCCTATTCTGGTCACACCATTTAATATTGTCATCCACCCCTCTCCCACCCCCTACCATGCTCCAGTGACTCTTACCCTATCCTACTCTTTTAAAAAATAAATTGTATTTATTATAATTATTAATATAATTTATTATATTACTAACATATTTTATGGTGCATTTGTTACAATTAATGAACCAATATGGATATATTATTATTATTAACCAAAGTCCATACTTTATTTAAATTTCTGCAGTTTTCCCCTCAGAGTCTCTTTACAGTCCGGGATCCTATCCAGAATAGTGGATTCTATTTACTGGTCATGCTGACTTAGGCTCCTCTTGGCTGTGCCCATTTCTCAGACTTAAATGAAAATTGTGGCGAATTGTGGGGGCTGAGAGTGGATGGGCTTGAGCGTGAGACCCTCACAGGGCAGCAGTCTTAGGTAGGGCCTCACTCTTTTGTGGTGAAACCCACCAGGTTTTCACACAAAAGAGCCAAGAAAGATTCCTTCTGGATCTGACAGGGGAGGAGTAATCATTGCGAAATCCTCGAGACCATTCTCTATGAGAAGGCCAACTCTACAGGGATAAGACTTTGCCAGAACCTTATTGCATCTGTGCAAGGACATTCACTTGACTCCATCTGCCTCTAGCCTCCCTGCCTAACCTAAGGGTAGAAAATAAACGATTTAAAAAAAAATTGTAAAGACCACAGTCCATGAGAGGCCAAAGCAATCAGGAGGAGAGAGAGAGAGAAAGAGAGAGAGAGAGAGGAACAAGAGGTTGAACTTACCCTTCAGCTTTCTCAGATAGTGTTAAGAAAGCACCAAAAAAAATCAGGGCGAAGGCCTGTTTTCTGACTCAACCTGCACGAGGGTATGGCTTTTCAGTGCACAGCGACCCCACACAAAGGTAAACATGGCCAGAGGGTATTGTTGAAATTGACTCATTCTGGTTACTATTCTCTCCTTTTCAGGAACAGTAGAAAGGGGTTGAAGAGAGTGACAGCAGTAGAGATCTGCTCGTAGTGGACACTGGCTGCCATGGTAGGTGTAATCTCAATGTGCAGGGAGAGGGGGCCCATGGGAGGGGTGGGCAGGCTGGGAAAGACTGGCAAAAAGAAGTAATGCCTTGGCAGTCTTCAAGACCGAGGAGGAACTAATAAAGAAGGAGACAGAGGAAGGAGGCCATTCTGAGCAAAGCAAGAATCATGAGTGTAAGCCTAGAGGCAAAAGAGAAAAAGGCCCATTGGGGGGGGCTGTAAGAAACTGACCATGACTGGCGTATTGAGTGTTAGGAAGGAAGTGGAGCATGGTCTGAAAATGAAGCTGGAGAGGGAGGTGGGGGTCAGGTTATACAGAGTATTGTGTGCAGGGCTGGGGAGCTCATTTTTTATTCTAAGAGCAATTAAAACCATTGAATGGTAACGGTGCCATCAGATTTTTTATATTAGGAAGATGATTCTGGTTGCTGTGCAGAGAATGGATGGTAGGTGGGGGTGGTGGGGGTAACAGGAATGTTAAGGACATCAAAGGGGAGTCCCAACCCCTAGCTTTAATGTAGATGATAAATGATCATGACCCGGACGTAAGGGTGGTAAGAGGCTTGTACAAGAGTAGAGACATTAGAGAAATAAGAGGGACAATCTGCTGGTATTGGTGATGGATTGGATGGGACATGGAAAGGGGGGAAGAGGAACTTAAAGATGATCCCCGGAATCTGGTGGGGATATACTTTTTTCCAGTACCAACAATGCCTTGGGAAAATAGTTTCTATGTAGTTAACTATCTTTTCAGTAGCTTTTCAAAGGTTTTATGCAATGAACGTAATTGTTTAAGGATACCATCTGTCTTAATTAGAGCATGCAGAATTTGAAACCTTTGAGTGAGCCTGACTTTCTCGTGAAAAATGCCAAACACATACAATTGTAACAACTTGTGGAAATGAAAAAAAAAAAAAGTAAAGCTATTTTGCTAATGTCCAGTCCTGTTGTTAATCAGGAAGTTTTTAGTTGAAGCGGTAACTAGTTATAGGACTTTGTAGACAGAATGATAAGCTGAAGATTCATTAATCGTCCCTTGCCAGGTTCTGTCCTTGTTATTGACAATCAATTACAGACAAACTGAGTCTGTAACTTTTCAGTTGGACAACTTAAAAAAATATAGGAAGCATTTGCTGCCCTGAACTATTTACCTGATTGAGTTATTTTTAAATTGCACCGTGAGATTATTGCCAAGGACCAAAAGCTGACACATCATCTTAGAAGGGGTGAAGTTTGATTGTGAAATTGGACATGAACTTATCTGGCAAGAACACAACTTCTGAAGTGTTCTTGCCTAAAACATTTCTTCTCATATAAACTTATGAGAATGTCAGAGATGACATTTTAAAGGTCAGCCAATCCAGCCCTCTTTTAGACGTAGATGAAACTAAGACCTACAAAGAAGTGGTTAAGGAACCTGCCTATGGTTGCATGGCACCTTTGGAACCGAGTCGAGACTCGAAGTCATTAACTTTGAGATCATCAGGTCCAATGCTCATCAGGCTGTCTTGCACCTCTATGTATGACTGGCTTCCAAATGCAGATAGGTACTGTTATTAATAAAAATGATAACATATAAATGCATTTGAAAGCATTACTAAACTGAGAGGATGTTTATAAAAGTTTATAAAAATCAATGTATTTTTTTTTTTTTTGCCAATGAACAAACACTAAGATTACAACTCCTCTTAGGAGGAGAGCAATATAACCAAGGAGGAAGCTGTTGATAAGGTGTTCTCACACTCAAAAAAATTGGAACCTTCTTGTTGTGGGTTGAATCTTGTCCCCTAAAAAGGTACGTTGAAGTCCTAATTCCCAATACCTGTGAATGTGACCTTATTGGGAAATAGGGCTTTCCAGGTGCAGTCAAGTTAAGATGAGCTCATACTCGATTAGGGCAGGTCCTAATCCACTAAGACCGATGGCCTTACATGAAGAGGAGAGAAGATACACAGGGAGAAGCCTGGGGGTGACAGAGGCAGAGCTTGGATCCTCGCATCTCTCAGCCAAGAAATGCCAAGGATTGCTGGCGGCACCAGAAAAGAAGGGAAAGGCATGGAACAGATTCTCCCCTAGAGCCTTCGGAGAAAGCATGGCCCTTCTGACACCTCGATTCCAGACCTTTCGCCTCTAGAACTGTGGGACAATCAATTTCTGTTGCTTTAAGCCACCCGTTTGTGGTGATTTGTTCCAACAGCCGTCGCAAGCGAATACACGTCTTTTCGGTGGAGGGCTGCCGATGGGCTAAGGAAGAGTACTGCTCAGACGGCAGGGTGTCGTCGTGGGCTCGTTCCCTGCCCGACTGCTTTCCCTCCATCTGGCTGCTCCTGCCTTCAGCACAGTGCTTCTCCATCACCTGCACGCTGTAGCGAATGGATTTGAACTCCGGTCAGCTCTCCCCCTGCCTTCCTCCACTCTCCACTCCTTCCCTGCTTCTGTCTGCAGGAATGCGGGTCTTTCACGTGGCCCTTGTAGATCAGATTTGTTGTAGAGGAAGAAAGCAGATGGGGTAAAGCAATGATTACTTTTATGAGCTCTTTCATTTCATCTTACTTTCATTTAAGAAAAAAAAACCTCAGTTTGCTTTTATTGAAAACATTAAGGATTCTTTCCTCACTGGTCCTCCGCCTCCAAATTGAGACCTACATGTATATCCTTTTAACTGAATCTTCTCTGGAAATTTGGGTCTTTTTTGCTGTACCAGGCAAAGATCAAAGCAGAAGTCAATATCTAGGAAAGATAACAGAGAACCATGAAGTATGGCCCTTCAGTGGCATCAAATAAATACAATCATTCCCGCTGGCGATTCTGTTCCAATTAGACACACAAGTGACCTCCATCCATTCCTGGTCGGGGTACTCAGAGCTTCTTAGGTGTTAATGTGCCTCGGGCTTTAAATCTTGCTCTTTCAACAACATCATCCTCTGGCATTAAACTCTGGGGCTGGGAGCGATGTCAGAAGTCAGTGAGCCCAGCTGAGACTTGCTCAAGTTCACAAAACTAACTGATGGTAGAGTCACACCTGGAACACAGGCCTCCTGGGCCCCAGCCTGACATTATTTCAGCCAAATCTCTGTTCTTTAGTTTTCTTTCAGGAAGTGGTATTGCTCTTCGTCTTCCAAGCAAGGGTAGTGTAGTTCAAGGTCTGATCTTTGAACGCAAAGGACAGAACTTTCCTGCAGGGCCATCTGCTTCGACGCTCTCTTATTTCAACTAGAGCTGCAACAGAAGAGAATAGAATAGAGTAGAAGCTTCGGATAACGAGATAGCTAATTCAAGATATAATTTCAAAATTAAACAACGGTAACTCCTTAGTTTTGATCATTGTACTATGCCTATGTAACATGGAAATCTGGGCAAGGGATATAAAAAAAAAACCTTTATACTATTTTTGCAACTTTCCTGAGTGTCTACATTTAGTTCAGATTAAAAAGGTTTAAAAAATTGAATAAGCAGGATTTTGAAATATGCTGATGGCTTTCCTACCTAACCTTATTCCTGAAAGAAAATGTGCCTGTATATTCCTCAGAAGTTTCTTTACAGATCCTGTCCTTATACTGCTGCACCACCGTAAGTTTGATAAGTTCCTCTTATCATCTTGTGAAAATTACATTTTGTTAATAGCCATTAACCACTATACGACAGACTATGCACTCAGTCTGCACATAGTAGAGCTATGGGAGAGAAACAAAGAGTACTCTGGGGGGCAATGCAATGATTGGATAATCCTCTATTGGAAAAGCTATAGTGCTCCACTTCTCCCAGGGGAACGAATGCAGTTAGTATCAACTGGAATCTGAAACTGGTAGCTACTTCTCTCCAAGCCCATTTCTACATTTAAAATCCATGTAATTGTTTCAGACGAAGCCTAGATGTATTTAATGTTATCTCCCGCAACTGCCCCAAACGGCTCCTAGGATGCATTTATATTCATCACTTAACTGTTGAGTGCCTACTATTTGGAAAGCATCATTCTAGTTGGAAAGACAGGCAGGTAAGTAGATTATTTTCCTGTAGTTTGGTAAGTGCTATGGTTGCAGAGGGAGTCACCTGGTTCTATCAATGCACAGAGGATGGGTACTTCCAATTTGGCCTCTGGAGCAGAGGTGTCCTGGAGGACTTCCTGAAGGAGGGACTACCTGGGGCCGAATCTTTCAGGAGAGCATGAGGTAGCCAAGCACAGAAGGCAAGGACTGTAGAGAGGCTTTCTAAGCAGACAGAGGAATGTGAGCACAGTTATAAGGAAGATTTGGCATGTTTGGGCAAGTAGTGCGTCACCGTTGGGTCATGAAGTGGACATGTATGTGGGAAGGGTACTGGGGCAAAGGCCTCTTGCTCTGAGCCCTTTGGGGAGAGGGCAGTGGCATGGGCTGATTTTTGTCTCAGAAAAATGGAAAGTGGATTGCAGGTAAACTAGAATGGAAACGGAATCTAGCGAGAAGACTATCGCAATAGACCGGGTGGGAGAGGAGAGTGGCTTGGAGAAGGACGGTGGCAGTGGGGGGCAGTGAAATATACTCGTTGCAATTATACTGTTGGTTGTGGGGGGTTACTGAGAGTAAAAGATGATGTCCAGACTTTTGTTTGTCCATAATGAGTTAGCCATAGCTGCTCCACCTCCCTGTCTCAACGGAAACCTGGCTTTCGTAAGGACACCACTTTCCTTGGGCCCACTCAAACGAAAAGGGCAGAATAAAGGGAACACCATATGTTCCCAGATACAGTTTATGGGAGTGGCAAAAAGACATAGGTCAAAAAAAATTTTTTTTTTTTTTTACCATTTGCAGTCAGTTAAAATCAATGAAATTTTTTAAAAATTTAATTCCAGTATAGTTAACATACAATGTTATATTAGTTTCAGGGGTACAGTATAGTAATTTAACACTTTTATGCATTACTCAGTGCACATCAAGATAAGTGTGCTCTCAATCCCCATTGTCCACGGCACTTACCCCCACCCCCACCTCCCCTTGGCTAACGATCAGTTTGTTCTCTCTAGCCAAGAGCCCGTTTTGTCTTTTTTTCTTTGCTTGTTTTTTGCAAGTTTTTTAATATAATAATATTTTTTTTAAAATCATATATTTTTTTAAGATTTTATTTATTTATGCGAGAGAGGGAACACAGCAGGGGAGTGGGAGAGGAAGAAGCAGGCGGGTCCCAGTGGAGGAGCCTGATGTGGGACTTGATCCCGGAACGCCGGGATCATGCCCTGAGCCAAAGGCAGACGCTTAACGACTGCGCTACCCAGGCGCCCCAATATAATAATATTTTTTATTATGATAGTCACCATACAGTGCAAGTTTTTTTAAAAATTCCAGTTAGTTAACATACAGAGTAATATTAGTTTTAGATGTAGAATTTAGTGATTCCTGACTTATGTACAACAGCCGGTGCTCATCACATTAAGTCACTTGTTTTGTTTCTTAAATTTCACACATGCGTGAAGTCATATGGTCTTTGTCTTTGACTTACTTCACTTAGCATTATACCATCTAGATCCATCTCTGTTGTTCTAAATGGCGAGATTTCATTCTTTTTTATGGCTGAATGATATTCTATTCTCTCTCCCTCTCTCTCTCAGTATATATATATATATATATATATATATATACAGACACAGTTCTTTATCCATTCATTTATTGGTGGACACTTGGGTTGCTTCTGTAATTTATCTATTGTAAATAATGCTGAGATTAACATAAAGGTGCAGATGTCTTTTCGAATTCGTGTTTCTGTATTCTTTGGGTAAATATGCAGTAGTGGTATTGTTGGAGCATATGGTAATTCTAATTTTAATGTTTTGAGGAATCTCCATACTGTTTTCTGGAGTGGTTGCACCTGTTTACGTTCCCACCAACAGTGCAAGAGGGTTCCTTTTTCTCCACATCCTCGCCAACACTTGTTTCTTGTGTTCCTGGTTTTAGCTGTCCTGACAGGTGTGAGGTGATACCTCGTTGTGGTTTTGATTTGTAGTTCCCTGATGATGAGTGATGTTGAGCCCATTTTCATGTGTCTGTTGGCCATCTGGATGCCTTCTTTGGAGAAATGTCTGTTCATGTCTTTTGCTCATTTTTAAATTGTATTAAATTCAATGACATTTTCAAAAATTCAATCAAGAAACATACTCTAGTTTCACCATCACCTTATTCTTTTCTAGGCAAATCTTAGCTTGGCATAGGGAGGGAAGGCACAGAGCTTTACGCTGACACCTGAGCATCAATTACTCTTTCTCTGTCACTGCTCAAGTTGTGGACATGGAATGATAGTGTCACCACTGCACTCCACGGCCTTTTCTAGACTATTATTCATCTATTCTGTGGTTAAATCCCTTTGCTATCATGAAAGTACGATCATTTAGCTCTAACAACTCTTCCATCTCCGTATTGTGATCAACTACTCTACTCATTTATCTAAGATTTTGGCACATGGTTCGCAGTCTTCCTCTACACTCTAAGACCCAGTTATCCTAGGATGAGATCCATGCCTACATGGATGACCCGTTCGAATACCCTGGCCTCCTAGTTCTAATGACCTTCTCCAGTCCTCCTCGGCTAGGCTTCCCCGCAGGACCACTCTGGATTTTGTTGTCATGCATAACTGCTTCACCTCCCCAAGCTCTAGCTCCAGTATCCCATTTTATTACCACAATCACCTTTCCCTCCAGCTTTGTAGTTTACTCCCTTCACCACCGTTATTTTACCTTTGTAAGCCATCCAAACCACTTACCCCTCTACTATTTTCCCAATCAACCTTCCACATTCTTCACTTTCCTTTTTAAGCAGCCTAGTTTTATAATTAATCACTTCAATAACATCTTCACCAATATCCCAAGCACCTCACCTTATTTGGCTTTTCATTGCCTCAACCTGAAAAAAGCCCAAACTTGTATTAATCCAACTGTCCCACCTTCTCTGATTATGCCGAAAGGCAGTTGAATACTGCAAAAACTGTGATTCAACAGAACAGGTGGATTCTAATAAGAATTCATGATCATGAACTTCCTGTGGACCCTTGATTCTTCCTGAAAGAAGCCTATTATATTTCTATGGTCAATCTATTCCCTCTCTCTTCACGAAGACTCTCTCAAAACTTTTCTTCAAACTCGAACCCTGTCTCAAGTCATTCTTTGTAGATGACCTCTTATCCTGTCTTACTAAGAAAAACGAAGATACAAAAAGGGAATGTCTGCATTCCCCCCAACAAACATACAAGACAATCTATATCAGAACTGCCCCCATTTCATCTTCCTTCCATTTTGTCCTAATACAGGACCTGTGTGTCCTTCAGTCTGAGGCTGGGCAGTCAGCTTGAGCTTCGTATCTCCTCACTGCCCATTTTTCCAGGACCTTTATGTTCAGGAACTTTAAATTATTGTTTACTTCTTTTTCTTTATTATTTTTAACCTCTCAGATAGACTATTTGTATCAGCTTCTATACGTGCTCAATTCTCTTTCACTGAGAACAAAATAAGCGCTCATTTACTGATCACTGTTCTCCCCTCCAAGCTTGTTTATACTCATTGCCTCCACTTCCTCCCCTCCTGTTCACTCCTCGGCCCAACACAATCCAACTGGCATCCCATCGTGCCATAAACCAGCTTGTGCTGAAGTCCTTAATGGACTCTGTCACCAAATTCAAAAAACACTTTAAAATCCTTATTTTACTTGACTTCTCATTAACATTCAACCTTTTGACCAATTCCTTTTTTTTTTTAAGAAAAAGTAAAAGCTTTTATGATACAACCCTTTCTTTTCTTCTTCTTCCTTTTTTGTTTCTTAGGATACAACCCTTCGTTTTCCTTCTTCATCTCTTACCTCCCCCTTCTCCGCCTCTGTGGCAGGTTCATTCTTTTCCACCTTCATCCCAAACCTCAAGATTCCCCTTTCTTTTGCAGTTTGGGTGCTTTACATGGTAAGAGAGGACGCCATAAATAGATGTCGCATCTGGCATCACTGTCGTCTGAATTCCTTGGTGCTTTTATTGTAGGAGTCCAGCAGAAACACATTTCTACTGCAGATTTCCTACCATCCGTCCTCTAAGGTCAGTAGTTTCCAAACTGTGTCTGCAGAGTGTTTGGTGTCTGTGAAGGCGCTGCACGGGCCGGTGTGGGAAGCTTTCCAGGGGAAAGCTGTGCAGATGGGACTCACGCTGGGTCCTATGCTGGCTTTCAGTTAAGGTCAGCTGCATTATCTGATTTATATTACGGGGGTTTCATGTAATATTTCATTGGTAAAAAATGTTTTCTGTGCACACCCACATTTATAGGGACACACGCACACGTGCACACACAGGCCTAGTCCAATGGCTGCACTGAGCCCGAGACGAAGAAACCAAGTGTTGGTATCATTTTAAGTTTCAGATACCCGACTGCTTCTAGTGCACAAGTCCTCTGTAGAGACAAATTAAGGCTTGTATGTAAGGCCTCAGATGGTATGCAGTGTGCTGGTTTCAGTGAGTTTTCACTCACAGGAAAAATATGTTCCTTTACCCCATTGCCTGAACTTGATGCATCTTGGAGTTTCTAACCCCACATCTATTTAATCTATCATGGCATCTAAAGCCTTTTGCTGATGCCCTAAAATGAAAATTGCCAACCAGGGATGGCAACATCTAAATAAGACTGATGAGTATACTAATTATTTCAGGGGATAGATGCTCTATAAAGAGGACTGATGGGAAACACTATCAATGTTAGCTACCAAGAAAAGGAAAGACAGCATTTTAGCAAATAGGATGCTTAATCAGCAAAAGAAGGCCTTCTAAAGATCAGTTTAGATCTTAAGCATGGGAAGTATGTTCGTGAATGTCAAGTTGAATATTCGGGCTGCGCTTTCCAATTTAAGTTTGATTCAGAGCACATTTATTGGGGCTTGGTACATGTCAAGCACTCTGTCCCATGCCATGGGCCATCCAGATGAATGAGGAGCTGGCAATATATCATCTACAGATCACGTGTCTTTTGCACCAAATGATTAAAGCCTACAGTCTCTGAGCTGCTCAAGGTGAGTTGAGAATGCAGAGTACAATGGAGACTGAACAAACAGGAAGTGTAACTTTTTCCAAGGAAGGTTTAAGATACCCTCTATGTTGCCACAGTGCTCAGAGAATACAGATAACATAGAAAGAACGTATCCGGCGGCGCAAGCATGTATCATTGGGGCTACAAAGAAAATATAACAGCGTTATGAAGCTGTTCCTATAAATCAGTAAAGCTGGAACCCAGTATTTTGTGTGGCTAACCGAGTCAGAGGGGCTGAGCAGTCACATAGGAGAAGTAATGATTGCTTACTGGATTTATTAATATTGCGACCACCACCATCACTACTCCTGCTGCTGCTACCACTAGCCGTAGATAATGCTTAAGGAATTCTTATTCCCCGCTCCAGGCATTTTTCTAAAAATTCGATTCATATTATACCATTCCATCTCTCCAAGAACTCTAAGTGATACATATTCATATTTTTATTGTATCACTGAAATAGCTGAAGCTTACAGGTTAACTAATTCATCCAGAGTAAGTGGTGTCACCAGAGCTTTACTGGCTGGACATTGGTGATAGGGACAGAAATGATTTGGGTGGATAATAGGAATGGGGGGCAGCTTGGAATGGGTTAAGGAGTAAACCTACATGAGAAAGTACAGATAAGGAGCAGAGGAAACATATTTGGAGATAATCTTTTGCATGAATTTTTTTTTAACTAAAGAAAGAAGGAGATCTCTACTTTAACAGGAAGGAAGAAAGCAAAGACTAGTGCAGAGACAGGTCAGTTTGTGACATTTGATAGGCAAAAACTGAAGCACTTTTTGTCCTTTGTGAGGGAAGAGACAAGATCATCTTCTAGAAAGAAAAGAGGGGGTGGGGTCAGAGTTTTGGAAGAGGGTGACCAGGCTCGAAATAGACCTTGGAGAGAGTGGAAGAGTCAGTTGAGAAGGGAAATATAATAGAACTGCTTGGCAGTGTTGAAGATTGATTTATTTAAGGCTTGTGATCATATATTTATAGTAATATAAACCCACACTATTTTAAAATTTTCTCTTGCGGCCCTGGGATTCTTCATTGCAGGGAGAGAAAAGGTGGATGTTTGAAGTTTCGCTCTTGTTGGGATTTGCCAGGTAAGTGCAATGAAAGACAGATGGGCCAGGAGGTTAGGATAATGACAGTAGTATTATTGATGTGATAGAATGTGGAATCTAAGCTGGATAAAGAGGGCAGTGAAGAACGTGGAGGACTGATCAATAGGAAGAAAGTAGAGAAGTTGATGGACTGAATGTCATTAGGAGTGGGGGCTAATTTAAAACTCACAATGGGGATGCTTTAGGCCAGCTTAGAGTTAGAGATAGTGTTCAAGAATTTATGTTTGCATCAATGCTTTCAGGAGCAGCATAGTTTCAAGTAATAACAGAGCCCACGGTATGAATGTGGAAATGGGTAGATAGGCTGGAGTAGAGAAGGCCACCTCGTTCTTTCTGGATATGCTAAACTTGACTTAAAAGCCTGGGTGTTTGCATTGTTGCTTTCATTGTTTCTATAACCTGTATAATGAGATAATCTATGGTGTGTTGAGATACTAATTTTTGTCTTGTTCTTGCTGTAGGAAATCTGCAAAATCAAAAGGCAATATTGCCCCACCACACATGCTCAAGCCTTGTGTTCTAAGATGTAGGCCAGTCATTCTAAGCTACAGTCGTACATCACCCCCCCCGCCCCCACACACCACCAGGAAGCACTTCAGAAGTGGGTTGGAGAGTTTCTGGTTAGAGATTAGGAAACACTACTGGCATTCAGTGAGTTGTGGCCAGGCAGCCTAGACGTTCTGCAAAAGCCAGAACAGGCATTGCAAAAAATTTTGCCATTTTCTGCGTTATTTTCGAAGGTCCCATTCAACATTATTGTAGATGTAAAAACTGTTTATCAGAGTGTGGAACCAAACTCAATTTTATATAAACACCTAAAATATGTGTTGCATATTTTAATAACCATTAAAATTTCAAAAAGATGCAAAATTCCATAAAAAATGGGAGACCCTGTCTTTGGTTTTGTTTGAAACTTGTCAAGATTTGTTCACCACATCACAAGATAAGACAGTAACATGAAATCTGCTAGACATATTTGAGGTATCTGTATCTGCATTTGTAACTGCTATATGCAAATCGATAAAAGGAAAATTTTACTTCTAAGTCCTTTCAATGGAAATAAATATTACTAAATTAGCAGATATATGAATTGCAGTGATCTCATTAAATTTCATCCATAAAGGCTGTTTTAAGTATATTATTAATACTGTTATTGTAATACAATAATTAGTCTAATCAGACACCTTAGTTGTAAACATTTCATATAAAAATTTTCAATTTTGGTGTTGCCTGTTGCTTTCCAATCTCATTCTGATCTTGTCCCCTGAGGTCTATCATAACCTCTCTAAAGCTTCTTTTATTAGCTATTTGAGAGAGAGAGCCCGCGTGTGAGCGCAAGTTGGAGGGAAAGGGCAGAGGGAGAGGGAGAGAACCTCAAGCAGATTCCCCGCTAAGCCCAGAGCCTGATGCGGGGCTCGATCTCACAACTCTGAGATCATGACCTGAGTGGAAACCAAGAATCGGTCACCTAACCTACTGAGCCCTCCAGGCTCCTCTAGCATCTTTTCCCTCCCCCCCTCCAAGTTTTAATTTAAATTCCAGTTAGTTAACATACAATGTAATATTAGTTTCAGGTATAGAATTTAGTGATTCATCACTTATACATAAATCCCATTGCTCCTCACAAGTGCCTTCAATACCCCTCACCCATTTAGCCCATCCCCCCACCTCCCTCCATCAACCCTCAGTTTCTTCTCTATAGTAAAGAGTTTGTTTCCTGGGATGCCCGGGTGGCTCAGTCAGTTAAACGTCTGCCTTTGGCTCAGGTCATGATTCCAGGGTCCTGAGATCAAGTCTCACATCGGGCTTCTTGCTCAGTGGGGAGCCTGCTTCTCCCTCTGCCTGCTGCTCCCCTGCTCGTGCTCTCTCTCTCTCCCCCTCTCACTCTCACTCATGCTCTCTCTCTCTGACAAATAAATAAAATCTTTAAAAAAAAAGAGTTTGTTTCCTGGTTTGCCTCTCATATTTCCCCCCATGTTCATCTTTTGTTACTTAAATTCCATATGTGAGTGAAATCACATGGTATTTGTCTTTCTCTGACTGACTTATTTCACTTAGCATAATACTCACCAGCTCCATCCACATTGTTGCAAATGGCAAGGGTTCATTCTTTTTGATGGCTGACTAATATTCCATTGTGTATTTATATATGTGTGTATTATATATATATATTACACACACACACCACATCTTCCTTATTTATTCATCATTTGATGGACATTTGGGCTCTTTCTATAGTTCGGCTATTGTTGATAATGGTGCTATAAACATAGGGCTGCATGTATCCCTTTGAATCACTACTTTTGTATCCTTCAGGTAAATACCCAGTTGTGCAATTGCTGGATCGTATGGTAGTTTTATTTTTAACTTTTTGTGGACACTCCGTACTGTTTTCCAGAGCGGCTGCACCAGTTTGCATCCCTACTATTAGCTTCCTTTTCAAATATTCTCTCTATTCCCCCCATTGTTTACTGAAAGACATGCTCTCTAAGGTCTTTTCATGTATGAGAGACTACAGTATAGACCTTGGAATGTGATGGGATTTGAAATTAGACGATGTGTTTTCAATGATACTTCATCCTACTCTGTAAGGATGTACCATCTTATAACCCTTAAAAATGAGGACCAACTCATTTGCTCTTTTTCTCATCAGAGTGTGTAATTTGTTTGGCATATTATTCCCATTACAATAAAGGTTATTTCTCTTTTTTCTCTTATCATACATGAATCTGTCTAGATCATTATTACTTATCCTAACACACTTTCCCTCATTAATGTCTTTAATTTTCCCTTTATGATTCAGTTTTGGCATTATATATATTTTTATCTTAAGTATGTGAGTATGTATATTTGCTTGTGTGGGACTTTCTCTTCAGGAGAGTAAAGTGGACAATACAAAATATTTGTTAGAAAAAGGAACACAAATTTGATATAGTTGATGTCTGATGTCTGGGCTTCCCTTACTACTCCCCTCCTCTGGGTTAAGATTTGGTAGGTTTCAATGTGAGATCCTTCAAAGAATCATGCTGGAATTGAGGAAAGGGAAGCTGGTGCCTGGACCAAAAGAGAGTGACCTGCCCTGGGATACTCAGTGGATTTCCCTAGGGATGGCGAGTGGGTTTGGGTTTTAGTTTTGGTACCGAATTCCTTGAGTGGAAGATACTTGCTCTCTGCTTCTGTGCACATCTCCAACTGGGAGATGGCTCTGTGGAATGAATGGGAAGGCCAGCCAATAGATGCTTCAGCTTGGAAGCACTGTCAAGTCTCCATGCTTAGGCTTGACATAAAGGGAATGGAGCCACTTGTGTTTGAATGAAGTAGGCTGGTCATGAGCAGGACCACGATGGACTGAAGACCAGAGGCTCATCATCACATTTTTGGGGGACTGAATAGCGCTTTTGTCTCCTGTTTAAACCTAAAGGGAAAGGGAATCCCCCCAAAGCACAGCTGAGATTGACTTTCCTATCCGTTGTAACAGATGGGGGCTAAATGAGATTTATTTGATTTAAAAAAGAAAAAGTCACTAGCCCTGAAGTGCACTGGTGAAAACTCATACCAATTACGCTTGAGCTTGATAATATTATTTTAGACATATTCTCATCAGAGACATATTGAAAAACCTTCAGCGACGAGCGACTATTTGCATGGCTCTATTCCTGCATATTCCAAAGAACTGGTAGCTTCTGGTGGACCTTCTCTCCTGTCCCTCTGGCAATTTGGAATGAATATCTTTTTATTTTTAAATTTCCACGTCCACTGTGTGAAGGCTCCAGGGAGCAAGTGAATGTGAGGTTCCACTCTCCAGAAAGATTCACACGTCTTGCTCTGGTTTGTTACACTGCAGAGGGCGTGGTAATACTCTGGGTAAGCCGGTGTTTGTAAGAAAGTAGACTGAATTCATCAGGGTCAGACAGTAGTTGGAATAAATCACCAGGGAAGACCGCGAGTGGCAGGGGGAAGCTCTTGGGGTGCATACACTTGGGAAATGAGAAAACAGATCTTTGAGCTGTGCTTACTAAACAGAACTCTCTGGCCATATCACTTAGGAGTGATTGGATGGTGAATGAAAACGTCTGCATTCGTGTTTCCCCTTGAATGACTAGCACACAATGAATGCTTTTGAGGAGAGAGCTATATGGCTTATTTTTTTTTCCCCTCAACTGAAAGCTCTGGAGCTCAAGACAAGATATTTCAGTTGTGTGGCTTCATTGTGTGAGCCATTACAAAATGAGGTGGGGAAGAAATATTGCTCTTTAAAAGTTAGTGAACCGTGGGGATCTTACGTGGAATTGTAAAGAGTTCAAACTAGTCAAGGAAAGAAATGGCAGATAGACAACTCGAAGAGGGTTCGGGCACTGCTTGAAAGACATGGGCAGTGATTTCAAAGGGCTTTCCTTTCAGAGATGCACAGCCCAGGCCTTGGGGACTTCAATAGATGGTCAAAAAAATATCCATGTTATTGCTTTGGGCTTTTCGCTGAATACGGTTTCCACATCCATCCTCAAGACAAGTTTATAGCTAGCTCCGCACAGCACATAAACTGCTTTGAAAAGGCCCCCAAATGGTTAAATTTCATCAAACAAGTGGTTACTTTGAAACGACTCATTAGCATCCTGTCACCAGGCAGGGCCTTGACTGAATGAAGTTGCTTGTTTTCAAACACCTGTTAGAAAATGCACCATACGCAGAACACTCGAATCGAAGAGAATTCTCAGAAACACAATCTTGGACATCTTTCAAAAGCAAACAAGAATTGCCAGAGCATTTTATGTCTATTTGGGGAGCACAGGCTTCTGGGTATCTTTTAGTACCTGCTTTGCAACTATCCTAAGAGTAAATCATGGTCTTTATAAAACCTTCATTCTGCCCGACCTCTCAGCCGCATTTGACGTTTGTTGGCCTCCCTGCTTTGCAACTCTGTTCTTCATTGTCGATTGACTTCCTGTGTTCCCACTTTAGCACCATGGCTATCCCCCATCGGGGTCCCTTTCTCTGCACACCCCCGAAATGCTTACTCAGTCCTCTGTTGTACTGTAGGCTCTCTTCTCTCCTCTGCACCAACTCTCTGGCGATCTCAGCCTCCACTGGCCTTCACTTTCCCTCTGCGTTTGTGCTGTCCATTCTGGTAGCCATTAGCCAGGCACGGCTCTTGAAGTCTAAATTAATTAAAATGAGTTAAAAGAAAATTCAGTCACACTAGCCATGTGTCCAGGACTCAACAGCCACACATGGCCATAGCCAGTGCAAATACAGAACATTTCTATCATGATGAGAGTTCTAGTAGAAAATGTTGCTTTGTATGCTAATGACTCTCAGATAGGTCTCTAGTCCAGGCATCTCCCTGGGGCCTCGGATTCATAAGAGCCTACGAGACATCTCCGTTTGGATGTTCCCTGTAACTGGCACCCGTTCCCTCCCATTACCCCATCCCCAAATTAATTCCACATACTAGATGCAGGATGAGGCTAACAAAGCAATCTTTGTGATTAATTGACACTTCCAAATCTCTCATTTATTTGGATTCCTGAATCAACAGAATTAGACTACAAATTAATTCATTAGTGCCAACAATAGAAAATGGGGTCAGGATTATTAGGAGAAGAATAGACAAGGAGATGAATTGATCCACAGTCAGATGTACAGGTTGATCCCTGAAACTCAGAAAAAGTAGGTCAACTTTCCCCCCCTCTCTTAATTACATGCCCACAGGCTTTCTTCTTGTCAGTCTAGAAATCTGTGTAATTATGTTTCCATATCTGATCGCGTCCAATTTTGAAATGAAATAAACAGTAGGAACCGGTCACATTATGAAGTGGAGCCACGAAATTACATTCATTAAGGCATTGTTCAACTACGGACTGCAATCCTCCAGTGACCCCAGGAAAGCAAAAATTCAGTGTACAATGAAGGACCTGTGGAACTCAATAAATATATGTATTATTTTGGAAAGAATGCATTCTTTCCCCTTCTATCAAAGGGAATCTAGACCTGGAAAGGGCTTGGATAAAGAATAATTACACTTTGATGAAAAGAAGCTGAATTCACCTTGATCCAAATCAGGTCAGTAATTATCCATCCTAATGTAGTATAATGATCCCTTGGATTTATAATTATAAACCTTCAGGAGAGTCTCAGTGCAATTCTGAAGTAACAGCGAGGTAACAGGCAATGTTTCCCATTTAATTTTCCACAACATACAACGCAATTCTATACTGAATTACTCGTATGCTTTTATTACAGTCATTTCTCATGCTTTTAAAAAATTCCCTCCTCTCTAGACAAATATATAGCTCCCACTGTCAATCTTAGCTCGTCTTCCCAACTTTGAATATTGTTTTCCGCTGTGCTGAAGCAGACTACCTTTAATCAGGCAGGCGAAACGTCTGCCTCCTCCCAAAGTTTTCTTTTCTTCAACACCTTTTTCAGAACTTCCAGGAGTAAGCAAGGAAAGATGATTTCAGCTCAGTAACTAAAATGGCCAAAGAGAACATCGTTATCTTTGCTTGTCCGATGTTTGCCTATCTGTCTAGTACATCCCACTACATATACATTTGATATTTTTTTGGATAACAGAGTGAAATCGCACAGCCTATAGCCTACGTGGCAATGAGAGCAAGACACACATACTGGGACAGAAAGAGGGACAAAGAGGAAGGGAGAAGAGGAGAGAGGGAGAGAAATGAGGCACTTTTCTGTGATAGAAAGGGCAGACTTTCACATTCATTATGTGTCCTTGAACCAAATATTTAATCTTCTGAAGCTCAGTTTCCTCATTTGTAAGATGAGGCTCAGAACACATTATCTCAGAGGGTTGTTGAGGGTCAAATGAAATAAAGCTCTAGAATACCTGATCTGGTGTGACCATTCCATAAAGAACGGCAAGCATTCCATTTATCACCCAACAGCCACACAGACATCTCAGGCATACTGACAAAAATAAGTAGTATGAGCGTTACATATGTTGTACACATTTGAATTATAAAGCATAGATATTTAGGCAGATGGAAATACAGAATAATTGAAAGGGGGCTGGATTGGGAATCAGGAAATCAGCGTTTGAATCTTGACTACGATCGTTGTTAGCCTGATGGTCTTGGGACAGCCACGTAACCTTTGGAGCTGGAGCTTCTGCGACTGCGAGATAAGGGCCACAGGGCCCACCCCGGACGTCTGGTGTGCTAATCCATGCAAAGGGGCTGTTGTATGAAAAGCTCCTTGTGTGTATATAAACCATGAAAGTGTGAGACCCTGTTAGTGTCCTTTGCCTTTGGGAAAGCAGTCCCAGAGGCAGGCCCTCTCTGTGTGTGGCTAGACTTGAAGCCTGACGACGGCCTCTGGCCCTGTGTGCGTGAAGCTTCTCCATTCTGTTTCTTGAGGAGTGACTGCCACGGTTACAGGCTGTGTTCAGGCCTATCTCACCCAGGCATCTGGGAAAGGAACCCTTGCACGCTGGAGATGGCGATGGGAAGGTAGTGGGGCAGACTTCTCGGTGCCTGGTACAGGCAGCTGGGCTGAACATACCTATATTCAGGGAAAGCAGACGCAATTTCGAAATCGTGTTCTAATCATCACCATCAGGCACCCAAATCCTAGCACACAGTAGGTGACCAGGAAATGTTTGTTGGAGAATTCCAGGCCATCTCAAGTTTCATGAGCCCAATACATCGAATGACTTAGAGTCTATTGACTCTCCATTCGGTCACCATGCATGCGTTCAAGGGAGAATTTGTGCCTCATTCCTGGGGAAACGGTTTTTCTCATTTGTCTTTTCTCCCCCTCTCAGAGACAGCCTTCCTTTGTACTCTCTTGCGACCTCACTTTCAAATCTCTGGTGAAATCAGGTAGGAAGCATCTTGGGGATTTTTCTCTCTCTGCCAACTCTCAGTTGCTGACCAGGTTGCCATTTTGGATTGCTAAATGGCCTTCTAATTCCCATTTCATGCCCAGTGCTTTGTCTCCTGTTGGCTCTACGGGACTGTCAGAACCTATTTACTAACCTCGCCTATCTCCTCCTTCAGAAGTCTTCAGCTGGGCTCTTTTTCCTGCTCTGTATTCCGTTCACTGCTCAGCCACCCTCACTGAACTCCATGACACATTTCGAAGAGAAATATCCGCTCCCTCCCGAATCTGTGAAGTTTTAAATACCAGAAGCCCGTGTCTCTATGAAAGAGTTGCCAAAAAATTACAAGTGGACTTCTTTTTAAACAAAATCTCTGTGTAACTTCAAGCCATAGGGATTACATTTAGGTAAACCTGCTTGGGGGGAGGGGTGATGAAGTGTCAGTCAGTCTTATGTACACTTGGTTCTCTGGGGAAAAAAAAGTTTTTTGTCAGCCCGAGTAGAAAAGAAAATCTATCATCTGATGCAATTTCGGATCCTCTTTTTTTCTTTTTTTTTCGGTTGAAGATTCTGCACCGAAAACATTTTTACAGACATGTATAAATGGCCAAAAAAATACAGTGATTTCCTAAATGCTAATAAAGTTTTAACATAAAAAATAGATTTTCTGAGATAGCAACTGGCAGTTTGGGGATAGAAATAATGTATTCAGTAAATAAATTTCACACAGCCCAGCTAAGCACTCCCACAGACTATTCAGATCAATATTTGATGAGAATGTATCAAAGCAAACTTATTGCTATGAGGAACCACTGCTGTCTTTTGATTGAAGTTAATGAAGCAGACATATTAGTGTAAAGCACTTGCTGGATGCATTTGAAATTTGTCCGAACCACCACTAGGGCTGCTAATGGAAGATGGTAATTACTGTCCACATAATTCTGAAATAATTAGGAAAATGGGCACTTTTCGGAATCGTCCTATTTAAAATGCAGGCCCAATAACAGAAAAGTTTCTGGACATGTGCTGACTTGAATCAGTGAAGATGAAAGTGACAGAGTGCCTTGTTATTTTACAATTGAAATCTCTCTTCTTTGGCCTTACAGCTTTAGAAGGAATGAGGGATCAGGAAACCTTGCTAACGACAAGGAGTAGAGAGGAGCTCAGGAAGTAAAGCGCGGTAGCAAAAGGATGGCTCACTTCCTCGTTACAGGTGAAGATGCTCTAGCGGTCCGTAACTGGAGACCCCTCCTGCTTCGTTCATGTTAGAGGAGGCTCCCTGATTTAGCTGAGTCTCGAGGATGCTTCCCTAAAGGCACATATAGATCACAGCTCCGACAAGGGCTTCCTAGGGCTGAGGATGTTCAGAGCATTCAGCTCCGTGTCTGAATAAATTCTGGCAGAAGTGGCAGCGGCGGACAGGTGCGCCCGGCTCCAGGGATCAGGCCTGGGCCCGGCGGATTTGCAGTCGGGGCGCCCTCCCGCCTGCAACAGGAGGAATGAATCCCGGCACAGGAAAGAAAAGACAAACGGTTCCCGGAAGCATATTGTCAATTGCAAGGCAGCCCTCCCCCCAGCCCCCACGCCCTATGAAAGACAAGGAGCTGCTTCGAGAAGGGAACCTGGGACGCCATCAATAAAGAGGAGACAACCTGATAAGCAAATGTGGTCTCGGCGGGCCCGGGCGTGTGCATACTTTCCCAGTCGATGTAAAATGCCTGGAAAGTAATTTGTAATTGCAAACAAAGAGCCTTGCAAAGATGGAGCGCCCAGTGCACGCAGGGGAAAGCCGTCTGGCCTGGCCGGAGACGGATGGTTGCTGGGGCAGTAGTGCGGGCGCCCCACGAAGCACACCGCTGGTGATGATTCGGGAAGGCTCCAGATTTCCCGGCGAACGGTGAGATCTTAAATCATGCGGCCATCCTCACGACCTCTCCAACAATCCTCTGCACACGTTTTATCTCAATTCTCTGCATTGCCACCCGGTGAGAAAGGCAGGGCCGGCAGGGAAGTCTCACACCCATTTGAGAGGGGTGCGCCCCGCTGCCCATCCCCGCACCCCAGCAACCCTCCCCTATGGCTCTGCTGTGTGCTTTGTGCGGGCTGGCGATTAGCATCCCCCACAAGAAAACCTGATCTCAGAGAAAGGGGGAGAGAGAGAGAGAGAGAAAGAAGGAAAAAAAAAAACCTGTCACCAGAAAAAGAAAATAGAGTATGTCAAGAGACTAAGACTCTTAAAAAATGCCACTTCCTCCTGTTGTTTTCCCAGTGGTTCTCCATGACGTCCAGCTCCACGGCCACACCTGTGACCCTGACATTCGAGCCCCTCCATATTTGACACTTCACCCCACTTTACCCAAAGGGAAGTCTTCTCCACCATTTGAAACCACGTTGATTTGTAATACCGCACTTTCTCCGATGCTGTTCCCTCCACTGTCTAGGCCTCCCCTCCCTCACCTGAGGCTAAATCCTGCCCGGGTGTGCTGATGGGGGCTTGGCCCACAGGCCCAGAGCAGTCGCTCCTGCAGGCCTGGCCTGTGGACTGTGGGCCCTCATGGTGTCTAACTCTCCCCCCGGATCCTGAGAGCTTGCTGACCATAGCAGTCACCGCTGATGCCTTGGCAAGTGATTGACAGAAGTTCAACCTGATCTTGCTAAGGCAAAAAGAGAAATTACTGGAAGGCTCTTGAGGAATTTCATACACCAACAAAAGGTGGGAAGATCAACGGTATTTGCAATCAGAGGCTCAAATGCTGCCAGGACAGTGTCCCTCTCTCATCTTTGATTCCCTTGGCATAACACCTTCTTTCTCTCAGCTCCTTCCACATTCTGGAATAGTCCACATTCTGGGGAACATGGGGACCAACAGCTCCTGTGCTGTGTGTCTCACAGGTTTTCCACCAGAGGACGACTTTTGTTCTCTCCTCCATTTCACTTCAAGTAATTCTAGGGGACTGTTTGCTTCAGACACCGATTTCCAGACAAATCTGATATGGACTGGGGCAGAATCACCTAACAGAGACCCCGCCACAGGGGACCTTGGGCTGTGTGTCCTGTCCAGAGGAGACAGGAAATCACCGTGATCTGGGCAGCCTCACTGGTCGGTGTTACTCTGCATGCATCACATCGCCTCTCCCAAACAGTTTCCACAGCTCTTTGAGGGCGGAGACTGGGAGCACATAGTATCCTTCTAGAGTCCCCATGGTACTTAGTATAGTTCTATGCAATTTGATTTATTTACACAACCATTTTTTTCTCCAAGTTTTTATTTAAATTCCAGCTAGTTAACCTACTAGTAGTGCAGTACTAGTTTCAGGTGTAGAGTCCGGTGATTCACCACCCACGTAAAACCCCAGTGCTCATCACAAGTGCCCTCCCCCACGCCCATCCCCCATAACACCCCCCCCACCTCCCTTCCAGCAGCCGTGGGTTTGTTCTCCATAGCTAAGAGTCTGCATCTTGGTTTGTCACTCTTCCCCCCCACCGTGTTTACCTGTTTTGTTTCTTAAATTCCACATATAAGTGAAATCCTATATGGTATTTGTCTTCCTCTGACTGGCTTATTTCACTTAGCATTATACTCTCTAGCTCCATCCATGTCTTGCAAATGGCAAGATTTCGTTCTTTTTGATGGCTGAATAATATTCCATTGTATATCTCCTCTCACCTCTCACATGCTATTCCTCCATCCATAATACGTTTCCAATTCTTCTTCCCCTGGCAGAAAAGCCCATTGGGCCTCCAAGACGCAATTCTATGTTACCATTTCTGGAAAGTCTTTCCTGACCACATCCCCTTGTGCCTTCATCCCAAGGCTAGATGAAGTGGCCCTCTTCTGTGCTCCCACAGCATCCTTCTTAGTCTCATATATTAAGTGGGTGGTTCTCAAAATGTGGTCCCTGGACCATCAGCATTACCTGGGAACTTGTTAGAAATGCATATTCTTGGGCCTCACTCCAGGCCTAAGGAATCAGAGATTCTGTGAATACACCCAGCAATCTCTATTTTTTAAAAGATTTTGTTTACTTATTTTGAGAGAGAGAGAGAACACAAGCAGGGGGGTAGAGGCAGAGGGAGAGGGAAAAGCAGACTCCCCATTGAGCAGGGAGCCTGACACAGGGCTTGATCTCAGGACCCTGGGATCATGACCTGAGCTGAAGGCAGACACATAACTGACTGAGCCACCCAGACAACTCTTGGTAGCCACCCAGGCGTCCTTCCATAAAGTTTTGATGAATGAACAAATGAATCAATACTTCCTACTTTATATGAGGTTTGGGATGTGTTGTTTCTTCTTGCTTGCTTTTCAGGCACTATTAACGGGTAGATGACTGATTTCCATTCATTTGTTAGACCACCCATGTATTTTTTCATGTGTTAGACTATCTAGAAAACTGGAGATCCAGACTAGAATTCATGCTCTTGGCCACAACAGTAGTACGTAGCTTTCCCAACCACCAGGAGTCTTTTGGGACCCTTCTTCCATGGCTATGTGCCACAACTTATAAACATGATCTCTTCCATTGCTACGCTTTTTAAAATAAACAAGAATTCCAGAGAAAAACATGTTCTTGCCGCTGCTGATGTCCTTTGAGCCTTAGATGATTTAAAATGAAGATGCCCTTACTTAATCCTGATGCTTCCAAGTCATCTTCGCCGATAAACCCTGGGCTTCAGTCGTAAACAAATTAAAGACTGAACACTTCTTTGGCACATTCTTTCCCGAACTTTATTGCTGTCTGTGAGTAACTTGGTTGCTTTCAGAGGCAGCAGTGTCTGCGCACTGGGCCGAGCAGGGCCGCCCTGCCGTTGGCAGAGCCTAGTGGGAGTGTGTGAGAGAGACTGAGCTGTCTCAATAGCCCAATGTTATGCTTTCAGCAAGCTTTTGAGAACAAAGTCTCTGTTTTTATTGCTCTCCCTGCCAGTGATGGCGACTGGCTTCTTTCAGTGGGACATTCCACGCCTTTGCACTGAGTGCCAAAGCAGGGCATCCCCTGAGTGCTCCAAGCTCCTCACAGAGCCCTGAAACGAGGCCATTCTGGAGGCCACCTCGTCTCCCATTCTGCACACACAAACACACACACAATTTTCTGATAATCTGCACACACAAACACACACACAATTTTCTGATAATCCTTTCCTGCATCCCAAAGAAGACAGTGAATATAAAGCCGCCAAGAACAAACGTACTCCTTATTATACCAACTTGTTACATTACACAAACTCTAATTAGTTTCTGGAAACTTGTTCTACATGGTAATGCCCAAAACTTATGCCACACACATACACACAAAACCGACTTAAGGGAATAGATGGTTTAAAGCTTGGCGGTTAAGGGTAAAGCCATAAAGGATAAAAGCATAAATTATGTAGAGAGGTTTCACACATGTGATGTCAGACTGAGCTAGATAAAGCAGTTCCAGAAGGCCAGTCTGCGGTTGCATCACAACACCCAGAGATTCATATTTAACTTGCAGATTCACGTGGAGTGTCTCATTCAGTAAGTTCAGTAGGTTTCCTCATCCACGAAATTGTTATTTTTATCAGCTGCGCCAGGTAATTCTGATGTTCAGTTACTGTGGGGAGTTCCTGGATTAGGTGGTGTTCAACTCTCTTTCCAATGTTGTCTGTAATGTTTTGTATTACCTCCGCACACTTTGTGATTCTCTCTGTCTCTTCCTGTCTCTGTCTCACACACACACACACACACACACACTTCTATCTGAATAAGGGAGGTAATACCAGTTTCAACATTATATCGAGGGTCAGAAAACCTGGGTTATGGTTCCGTCTCTGCCACACACTCGCTGTTGCTCCAGATAAGTTATCAACCTCCTCTTGCTTTCGGTTTCCTTATACACAAAACAGATAGTCTGTTCTACTCGACCCAATAGTGTGCTGGTGAAAAGAAAAAAAAAAGAAGGCTTAATTTGTAGTGTGTGTAGCGTTTGCCAATTTGCATGGTGTAAATAATCCACCTGCCAGGGCCGCGTTCAGGCTATCAACGTGGTATCCCTGAACGTGGGGGTGCGAGGAGATGCACGCACTCTACTCTCCCACATTCCTACCAGCTGCTCCAGCTCGGCGCTGACCAGATCCCGCCCAACTTTAAATGTCTATATTCCACTTTATGCAATTAATGAATTAATAACGGTAGCACCTTCTCTTTAAAGAAAATGAAAGTCAGTCATTCGTGCTCTGGAGAGAGCCTGAGCTTTGTAGTTGGCCAGACTTTTACATTCCAGCTCCCTCATTTAGACCTTTGAAAGGACAACTTACGGGTCCTGGCTTTCTCATGTGTAAACAAAGCAAAACACCCGTTTTTAGTAATGAGTCAATGTATGTGGAGCACCTAGCTGAGTGTCTAGTCTGTAACATGCCAAGGAATTAAATAAGAAAGGATCGAGAAAAACAATAGCAGTCATAGCATTAGAAACACCGGCACTAGGCTGAGTAATATCTCATCGTATGTGTATACTGCATTTTCTTTATCCATGGAAGGGCCTGGAAGATGTTAAGTGAGTCACAGAAGGACAAATACTGCATGATTCCACTTACGTGAGATATCCAAAACAGTCAAACATACAGAAGCAGACAATAGAGTGGTGGCTGCCAGAGGCTGGGGGAGAGGAGGGATTGCTAATCAATGGGTATGACATTACACTTGTACACGGAGGATCAGCTCTGGAGATCTGCTATAGTTAATAGCAGTTAGTTAATAATAGTTAATAATAGTTAATATAGTTAGATCGAGCCTATCTAACGATACTGTATTACATGCTTGAAAACTTAAGAGGGTAGATCTCACGCCGTGCTCTTGCCACACAAAAAAGAGCAAGGAGGCACGTGAAGTCTTCTAGTGGTGATGGATATGTTTATTATCTTGTTTATGGTAGTGGTATGACAGCTGTATGCATCTGTCCGGACTCTTGAAAATGTACACATTAAATATGGTAACTTTTTGTATATCAACTATACTGCAATTTAAAAAAAATACCAGCACCAGGCAGGAAAAATGTCCCAACGGAGAATATGAAAGAGAGCTCACAATAAAACTCAAGGTTAATGATAACATTACTTACTGTTTTATTGAGAACTTTCCATGTTCTAGGCACTGTGCTAAGAGCTTTACATGGTTATCTGATTTTAAAAGCACAGAGAGCTACAAGCGTTATAAACCAAACTGTCACTTTAAAAAAGGCTTTTGGATGTCTTAAAAGCTAGTTTTAGGTTTGAGCTTCTACACAGGACAATGTTTAGGAGGATGAATCTAGAAAGGAACAGACATATGAAACCAATTTACCACAGTCCCGAGCTTTGTACTTCGTATTCAAACCAATTCATTTGTGAAGTCATTCAGTGGACATCCACTATATGCAAAATACTGAACAAGTCCCTGGGGGAGGAGGGAATGCAAATGTGAATAATACAGGGCCTCTGTATTAGTGAGAGAGACAGACTCAGGCATAAATCACATTGATTTGAAGCTGACTCAAACCAACTTTTCTCATGGTCCCTTAGACTGTTTGTCTTCGAAGTCATTCACCTGGGCCTCTTATGCCCAGCCTTTTGTTCTGAACACAATGTGCTCCCTTTTGAAGCTACAGGAGGCATGTTTAGTGAAAAGACATCAGGGGTTGAAACCCTGTCCCTATCCTATTTACTAGCTGTAGATGCCAGGGCAATTTCCATTACCGCTTTTTATTTAATTTATTTTTATTTTTTAAAATTTATTTTAATTTATTTTACTTTTATTTTATTTTATACTCAGGGCTCTATAAATATTAACTACTGTTTTTGGTAACTTTATGAAGTAAATTGATACTAGTTCTTGTAATATATCCCAAAACATACGATGGCTCAAACTTGCTGGAAGCTTACCCTCATAAATTCTAAAACAGGTCTTTCTGATTAGCAAGTGGTTCTTTTTCATGTAGTGATTCAGGGACCTAGGATTCTTCCATCTCATGGATCCACCATTTTTAATAAATGACTTTCAAGGTCATCAGGCTCTGCTACTGCCACCAGGAAAGAAAAAAACCCGAAGAAACCACTGTGGAAGATTTATGGACCCGTCCTGGAGGGAGTGCCTATGACTTCCTCTGATAATCCACTGGCTAGGACTCAGTCAGATCACTACACTTAACTCCGTGAGAGGCTGAGAAATGTAGAAGTAAGAGGAAATGTTTTGGTGAGTAGCTGGCTAGTCTCTACCACAGAAATCAAGTAACTCTTTCTTATTCTGTTCTAAAGATCTCACCCCACATGACACCATGTGATGTCAAGCTATATATTCAGTTTAAAAAAACTTTTTTTATTAAGTAAACTCTACCCCTGACCTGGGGCTTGAACTCATGACCCAGAGATCAAGAGTTGTGTGCTCTACTGACTGAGCCAGCCAGGTGCCCCTATATATTCATTTTTCAATCAATATTAACAGTATCAGAAAATTTCTAGGTGCCATAGTTGCATATTTGGATACAAGTTGTAATGAGAGATGGTCTAAGCAAACTTCCCCTTGTCTTTGCCCTTGGTGATTTCCCAACACTTTGTTGCTGCCTTATCTGCTGTTCCAGTTTGCATCGTCTATTGTGTGGAGCTGAAATGATAATAATACAACAAAACTTGAGAAACAAGCTAGGCATCAAGAGTCAGAAAGAAGTCATGAATCGGTACTCTGCTGGTAGAAGTACAGAGAGGGCAGGAGAAACCTCAGAAGCCTAGCTAGACAGGAAAAATTAAGCATTTGCAAGTACTGATGGTAGAAAACCAGGCTCCATATCGCACGACAATTATTAGAGATCAGTGTATTTGTGAAAACTACCCCAGTGTCTCAGAGGCAGAGCCAGAATAGAGAGTTATTTTTGTAATGCCAAAAGCAAAATGCACTAACAGAAGGATTAACAGATTTGGTAGTATTTATCTTCTTGGGGGAGATCCTTATAGCACTTTCTACCTTACGTGAATCAGCACAATTTGTAATCATATATGTATTTTTATTACTTGCTTAATGCATATCTTTCCAACCAGATTGAAGACCATATGAAGGAAAGAACTTTATATTCATCAGTGCTGAGCACAGTGCTTGAAACATAATAGTAACTGCTCAATAAATACTTGTTGAGTGGACGAATGGATGGATGGATGGATGGATGGATGGCCATGTTATCTTAGTTCAACTAAAAATTGGGTGACCTCCTAGAAGATATCCTGCAATCTTAACAATTTCTATTTAAAACTACTGCTTTTGTTTCGAAACTTTCCTCTCCTATTTCCATTCCCAAATCTGATAATTGCTTTTTTTTTTTAAAGATTTTATTTATTTATTCGACAGAGATAGAGACAGCCAGCGAGAGAAGGAACACAAGCAGGGGGAGTGGGAGAGGAAGAAGCAGGCTCATAGCGAAGGAGCCTGATGTGGGGCTCGATCCCATAACGCCGGGATCACGCCCTGAGCCGAAGGCAGACGCTTAACTGCTGTGCCACCCAGGCGCCCCTGATAATTGCTTTTTTTTAATTAAAAAAAATTTTTTATTATGTTCAGTTAGCCACTATATAGTACATCATTAATTTTTGATATAGTGTTCAGTGATTCATTAGTTGTGTATAACAACATGTTCTCAGCACAGCACGTGCCCTCCTTAATACCCATCACCCTGTTACCCCATCCCCCAACACCTTCCCCTCTGAAACCCTCAGTTTGTTTCCTGGGGTCCATAGTCTCTCATGGTTCATCTCCGTCTCTGATTTCTCCCCCTTCAGATTCCCCCCCCATTCCCCTATGGACACTTCTCCAAAGAAGACATACAAATGGCTAATAGACGCATGAAAAAATGCTCAACATCACTTGCCATCAGGGAAACACAAATCAAAACTACAATGAGATATCACCTACACCAGTTAGAATGGCAAAATTAACAAGGCAGGAAACAACAAATGTTGGCGAGGACGTGGAGAAAGGGGATCCCTCTTACACTGTTGGTAGGAATGCAAGTTGGTACAGCCACTTTGGAAAACAGTGTGGCGGTTCCTCAAAAAGTTAAAAATAGAGCTACCCTATGACCCAGCAATTGCACTACTGGGTGTTTACTCCAAAGATACAGATGTGGTGAAAAGAATGGGCACATGGACCCCAATGTTCATAGAAGCAATGGCCACAATAGCCAAACTGTGGAGGGAGCCGAGATGCCCTTCAACAGATGAATGGATAAAGAAGATGTGGTTCATCTACAATGGAATATTACTCAGCCATCAGAAAGGATGAATAACCACCATTTGCATCAACATGGATGGAACTGGAGGGGATTATGCTAAGTGAAGTTAAGTCAAGCAGAGAAAGACAATTATCATATGGTTTCGCTCGTATGTGATAATTTCTATTCAGTCCCCATCACAGGCTTCTCTTTCTCTGCTCATCTCCTAAGTGTTGAGTCTCCCAGAGTTCTGCTCCTAGGCCACTATTGCCTATTCTTTTGTTCTATATACCTTCTATAGATAGTCTCTTGCAACCCAGTCAGCTTCTTGTTGATAGCTCTCATGACCCCATACAGCTAGTCAAGACCTCACCTTCAAATTTCAGGTGATGTGAACTGCTGGGTGTTTTCATTTTGAATCTCAAGTCCATCTTCATTAAAACCAAACTCGTCATATCTTCTTGTGAACCTACTTCTGTTTCTGTGCTTTCTATCTGTGTTTTTATGTGTGGAAGTGTGTTGCTCCCCGTAGCAAATATCTATCATTAGCACATTCTATAAGCAGCTAACAACTTTTAGAACAGGGGCTATGTCTGATTTACCTTTGTGCTCCCAAGACCTAACACAGTATATGACACAGAGCTGGTGTTGGCTGAAATGAGTTCCTATATGTATTTCATAATTACCCTTCTGGGTTCCTTAACTTGACCCCTTGAAGCTATATTTGATTTCTTCCTGTTGTGTTATTATAACATCCAATCAACCACAAAATTCCATGGATTCTACCTTCAAAATTTCTCATAGGCCCCTCCTTTCTGATCATTCTTCCCTTATGCAGAGTCCCTCACCCAAACTATTATAATGGCCCCTTAGATGCTGTGCTTAAATATAATTTCTTCTCACTAATACATCCTGCAAAAGTCCCCTTCCTTCCCTCCTATTCAATAGATGTTCATTGGTGACTACTATTTGCCATGCAGTTTTTTAGATGCTGGAGATATGACAATGAACAAGACAAAACAATTTCCCAAGGAGTTTTCATTTTATTGGGAGAGACCTAAAATCAATCAACAGTCAAAAATATATTATTTTTCCAGCCTTGTTGAGATATAATTGACATATAACATTGGATAAGTTTAAGGTATACTGAATGGTGATTTGACATACGTACATATTGTGAAAAGATTACCACAAAGAGGTTAGTTAGCATATCCTTCACCTCACATAGTTACCAAATACTTTCTTGTTGTTAGCTATAGTCACTCTGCTGCACATTAGATCCCTAGAACTTATTCATCTTATAATCGGAAGTTCATACCATTTGACCACCCTTAACCATTTCTCCCACCCTTCCACCCCTGGCAACCACCATTCTGCTCTGTTTCTACAACTGCATTTTGTTTAGGTCCACTTATAAGTGAGATGATACAGTATTTATCTTTCTGTCTGACTTATTTCATCTAGCATAATGCCCCCCAGTTTCATCCATGTTGCTGCAAATGGCAGAATTTCCTTATTTTTATGTCTGAATAAAATACCACATTTTTAATCCATCCATCTGTCAGTGGACACTTAGATTGTTTCCATGCCTTGGCTATTGTAAATAATGCTGCAATGAACATGGGGGTGTTAACAATTCTTCAAAATAGTGATTTCATTTCCTTTGAATGTATACCCAGAAGTAGGATTGCAGGACCATATGGTAGTTCTAGCTTTAATTTTTTGAGGAAACTTCATATATTTTTTTAAAGATTTATTTATTAATTTATTTGAGAGAGAGAAAGAGAGAGAGAGAGGGAGTGCACACATGTGGAGGTGGGTGGGCAGAGGGAGAGGGAGAATTAGGCTTCCCGCTGAGCAGGGAGCCCCATGAGGGGCTCCATCCCAGGACCCTGGGATCATGGCCTGAGCCTGAGCCGAAGGCAGACACTTAACCAACTGAGCCACCCAGGCGCCCTGAGGAACCTCCATATTGATATTTATAGCAACTATACCAATTTACTCTTCCACCAACAGCGCACAAGCATTCCCTTTTTGCCACATCCTCGCCAGCATTTGTTATCTCTTGTCTTTTTGACCATAGCCATTCTAACAGGTGTAAGGTGATATCTCATTGTGATATTGATTTACATTTCCCTGGTGATTAGTGATGTTGAACATCTTCCCATGTACTTGTTGGCTGTTTGTATGCCTTCTTTGGAAAAATTTTTATTCCGTTCCTCTGCCCAATATTTAATCAGATTATTTGGGTTTTGCTATTGAGCCTTATATATTTTGGATACTAACCCCTTATCAGATATATGATTTGCAAATATTTTCTCCCATTCCTTAGGTTGCCTTTTTGTTTTGTTGATCATTTCTGTTGCTATGCAAAAGTTCTTTAGTTTGCGTAGTCCTGTTTATTTAGTTTTGCTTTTGTTGCTTGCATTATATATTTTAAAACAGTGTTAAATGCTAGGAAGAAAAAAAATGAAGCAGGGTAAATGGATAGATGAGTGGTTCCTTGAAGTGTGAGTTAGGATATATTTAGATTGGGCAGTCAGATAAAGTGTGTTTGAAGAGGCAACATTTGAATAAAGTAAAACATTAAGCCATGCAAATGTCTCTGGAAAAAGAGATCAACACTGAGGAGACTGTAACTCCCTTAGGTGGGAGCCTACTTTGTGTAAGCCTTGTGCTTGCCATGTAGTAAGCAAGAGGTCATCAGGAACCAGAGTCATGTAGGACCTTGGAGATGGTGGTATAGGCACTGAATTTTATTCTAAGCATGATTGCAATTATTATAAAATTGAGTGCAGTGGAGTGCCATAATTTGATCTAAGCATTAAAAGATGGCTATGCAGTTAACAGAATGTGAGGCTGTATCTCCATCAGCCACTGACACAATAATACTGAAGCAAAACACTTTAAAACTCAGGGACATAGAAAATTTAGCATTATGTCTTCCTTAAGCATTTGTGGGTTGGCTATGGACTGGACTCAGGTCTAGCCCCATATTTCTCATTTTCTTTGAAGCAGCAGCTTACTCAAGTCATGTTCCTTTCATAGAAATGGCAGAAACGAAAGAGGGCAAGATCAAACACACGAACATATTTTGAGCCTCTATTTTGTCTCATCCATTAATACACTATTGGCCAATCAAGTCACATTGTGTGGGGGAAGTACATGCTTCTTACGGAGTTGAGGTGGATGAAAGTGAAACTTTTTCTTACCAAAAATCCAGGCCAGGCAAGATGCAAGATCGGAAACAGAGAAATGTACCAGGCTATCAATGTGGTCCGTTTGCGAGATGGTGGTCCTTTGGACCAGGAGGTGGTGGTAAAAGTGGCGAGAAATGGATGGATTTAGAATATAATTTAAAGGTGCTACTCACAGGAGTTAAAGATGATTTCATATAGGGGCTAAGGAAATCACATATCACTCAGGTTTTTTACTCGAGCAATGGCACCCACAGATGCCATTTAACAAGATAGGAAAGAACGAGGGAAGAACAGGCTCTTAATTTTGGATGTGTTATAACCAGAAAAACCTGTTAGATGTCCACTGAAGATGGTTATGGGACAGTTGGCTCTATGAGTCTGGCAGTCAGGAAAGAGAGTAGAACTGGAGATAGACATTTAGGAGTCATAAGCATCTAGGGGCACCTGGGTGGCTCAGTCGTTAAGCATCTGCCTTCAGCTCAGGGCTCGAGCCCTTCAGCGTTCTGGGATCAAGCCCCACATCGGGCTCCTCCACTAGGAGCCTGTTTCTTCCTCTCCCACTCCCCCTGCTTGTGCTCCCTCTCTCGCTGGCTGTCTCTGTCAAATAAATAAATAAATAATCTTAAACAACAACAAAAAAAGAAGTCATAAGCATCTAGATGGGATCTAAAGCCTTGAGTCTTGATGAAATGATTCTCAAGTAATCTCCCAAACCCAGACATGGCCATGCCTGTCTCTGATGTTTCTAGTCTCATCTCCCAATATCTGGTCCTCATATCCTTACAATTTATCTAAAGAAGACTAACTTCACATTCTCAAAATGTGCCTATACTTTCACATCTCTTCAGCTTTGTTCATACCATTCTTTTTGCTTGGAATGCTCTATTTCTCAATTTCTTTCAGTTGAAATTCCCCTTTTGGAAGGCCAGACTCATGTGATAACTTCTCCACGAGGCCTTCAAAAATACCTACATCTGGAATTGATCTTTTGATCTTTGCTGCTCCCATAGTTCTGCTTATATATCAACTACAGTCTCACAACTAGCTTTCTCTTAAAGCCCAGTTGACTCAGTTTCCCCAAACTGCTTTCCATGACTCCCATCACAGTTTGAATAGACATATCTAAGGATCTGCATAACAGTCTCAAAACCACTTTTCCAGTCTCGAACCCCCATTTTACAGATAGAAATGTAGGCCCATATATCACAAGTTATAGGTTCAAAGATGTGCTAGCAATTAGTCCTATTGGTTCATGTGGCTGTCTTATCTATTCGACTGTTCCTGAGGGCAGGAACCTGATCTAAATCAAATTTTCACCCCATACTTTTGTAAATTACTAGTGTTGTATAACATTTTCATTGAGTTTGAATTTTGGATTATCATCATAGACTATATAGATACCTTGTCTAAGTGGTGCTTATGGAAAAGCCAACATAGACACGCGGTGGATAATCATTGTGATGTGAGTTTTTGGAATGCTTGCTGTACATGGGTTATTATAAAGAAGGTTCACTGCACTGTGCATCAAAACCAATTGTCAAACCAACATTTTTTCTTCCTCTTTATATTCCTACATATTTATGTTCTCCTACATATTCAACATTCAGAATTCCAGGCTATGGAGAAGGCATATTACATGGAGATTTTTTTCAGCATTACTGAAATGTAATTGACAAAATTGTGATATTTAAAGTTTCCAACATTACACTGAGATTTTTAAGAGTACTATTGAAACTGTGGAAATTGTAAATAATCTGCTGTTTCTCTGAATCAAATAAATGTCTTACTGAGCAGGTAGTGACTTGGGAAGCAAACTGCTGGGCCTTGCCACAATGCCAGGAATTAGCCTTTCTTTGCAGTGGGGGTATTAAGCCATCTGTTCCAGGTTATAAGTAGAAGACGATTACACCCAACAGGCCATTTCAGAGAAGGAATAATTGCTTGACAAAAGAAACTTGTGAAAGATATATTTTAAAAGATATTTTTTTTGAGAGATGTAAAAATTCTTTAGTTGAAAAAACTGCCAAATTTTAAGTATAAGATAAACTTGCTTCAGAATATTTTTTATTGGTTTCTTGATAATTTAAGCACACATGGGTAGATTTTGTTCAAAACATAACATTGGTCTTTCAGTGCTGTTTATTTTTACCTGCTCATTTTATGGTGTGGAGGAGCCAGCATGGCACTGGAAGGCAAGGGGACTAGCTTCTTGTCTCAGCGATGCCATGAACCATCATATGATGTTGGGCAAATTACTTCACTTACTTATATGTTTTCATCTATCCATCCAGTCATTAATAAGTACCTACACTATATGGTATTACTAATAACAATATTGTAGAAACTTTATTGGTTACAATCCTTTTGGTTGTCACAAGCTTAAGCAAAAAGGAAGACATTATTGTAAGAATCCTAGGGTGTCTCATGGAGCCAGGGTTGCAGCCAGGCCTCAGCAGTGACCTGGAACTAGTGACTAGAAAAACTCTCAGGAATTTCTCTCTCTGCCTGTGGCTCTGTACCCTTCTGCAAATCTATATCACTTAGTTAAAATGAATTAGAATCTTATTACCAGCTCCGAATGATCTGGGAAACAATCGTTTGCACAAATGCTGTCAGACGCCCATCTCTGGTTCAGTCAACTGTGGCCTGTGAGTGGGGCTGGGGTGGGAGTGTTGTGTTGCATGAACATGTTTTCGGGGAGCCCCACTACTGTAATTGTGTGGATGACAGGTGTGTGTGGGTAACAGGGTCAGTGCTGAGATTCAGTTCCCACAAAAAGAGAAGAATTGAGGGGTGCCTAGGTGGCGCAGTCAGTTAAGCTTCCAACTCTTGGTTTCAGCTCAAGTCATGAGATCGAGCCCCGCCTCAGGCTCTGTGCTAAACTCAGAGTCTGTTTAAGAGTCTCTCTCCCTCTCCCTTTTCCCCTCCCCTCTGCTCTGTTTCTCTCTCTCTCTCCCCCTAAAATAAATAAATAAATCTTTAAAAAGAAAAAGAGGAATTAGGTTATGATAGGAAGAATAATTCCCCCTCCTAAAAATGCCCATGTCCTGATCCCTAGAATTTGTGAATATGTTATGTTAGATGGCAAGACAGAATTAAGGTTTCAGATGGAATCAAGTTTGTTAATCAACTGACTTTGATCTAAGGAGAGTATCTGGATTATCTAGGTAAGCCCAATGTAAGAAGAAGGGTCCTTATAAGAATGGCAGAAGGTTGGAGTCAGAGAGATATTTGAAGATTATATCCTGCTAGCTTTGAAGATAAAGAGGCCACAAACCAAGAAATGCAGGTGGCCTCTAGAAGCTAGAAAAAGCAAGGAAATTGATTTCCTCTTGATCTTTCAGAAGGAATGTGGCATCACCAACACCTTGATCTGAGCCCATTGATACCCATTTGGTACTTCTGCCCTCCAGAACTGTAAGATAATGAAATTATGTTGTTTTAAGCTGCTAGCTTCCAGGTAACGTGTTTCTTCAGCAACAGGAAAGTAATAGAGAAGTTAATTCAACAGTATTCCTGTATATTTATTCAGAGATGGCAATGTTGATTCAGAGCAAAATATGTAACCTTAAATTATTCTAAATCCATGGAAAGAAATGAATTTGTCATACCCAATAATAAAAATGTCGATAGCTATAATTTATTCGCTTATTTAACAAATAATTATTAAATCATTGAACCTACTATATGGTAAGCACCACGCTAGCCATTAGGGGAAACAGCATTAAATGGGAGGGTGCAAAACAGGCCCCAGGGAGATAGCATTAAAACCTCACATCATCATCGGCAACCTCAAGGTCAGCCCCGACACACAAGAAATCTATTGCATATGCACTCATTTTCAACGGGATAACGTTTATATGCTTTCCCTAAATGAGTGCAAGCGCCGCAGGACTAAGCTCCAGTCATGTTCCCATACGCTCAGATGTTCATCTGCGGTTCACTACGGCAAGGCAGAATTCAATTTATTCCAGCTTCTTCTCTGGGTGATATTTCACCATGGTAGTAAAATCTTTATCCTCCAAAATGCTCTGGTAATTAAAATAGCAATGAACTATGTGGAGAATTTTGAATTGCCATTAAACATGTAACTTCTAAAGTCCTTTCCCGTGTGTATAAATTCCCGCTTAAATGTGTATCCATTTGTGGTGCTTTATTACTACAGAATTAAAAAAAACCAACAGTTACATGCAAAGCTCAAATGCATTCGGGGATTGTTTAAACCTAAGATAATTAGTTATCTTTGATGAGGAGACGTTTGTTTTTGCATGCATCAATCAGCCTATCACATCTATTTATTTCCTACAACAAAACATTTTCAACAAAGAAGATCTATGAAAACATAAAAGTTCAGATGTAGCTGAAAATCATGATTCGGTCACTTCATGCCCCTCTCCACACTGGACTTCCTCTTTCAGTGAGAACTCGCTATTCAATGTGTCTTTGACGGAGCGCTTGAGCGATGCACCTTCAGACAGGCTTCTATTGTGACATCGGCTTCCCAAAGGCCTCCCAGATAGTTCTGGGCTGTTGATAGGGTCTCAGGCATTCAGAATCCCTTCTGCTCCAGAGCTCCTGCCTGCAGATCTGCTGTCGCATCCAGTATAACCCTGACCCAGTGATGACCACAACCTCTTCCCCGATGGCCCGAGATGCCCACATACACACTTCATTCACACAGAATACATACTGGTATGTTAGATTTCACAAACTTGATTGGACTGGGAGGGCACAGAGGAATGGTGTACCTTTCAGCAACCTAAAGGAGGTCAAACTCAATATTTAGGCATCCCTGAATATATGTTTCCTGTTGCTGCTGTAACAAGTTGCCACGAACTTGGTGGATGTAAGAAATAATTTATGATCTTATACTCCTGGAAGTCAGAAGTCTAAAAGTCTCACTGGACTCAAGTCAAGGTGTCAGCAGCCTGGTCCCTTCTAGAAGCTCTAGGGGATAATCTGTTTCCTTGCCTTTTCAGCTTCTGGAGGCTGCCTGAATTCCTTGGCTCATGATCCCTTTCCCCTTGCTTCTTTTGTTCCTTATCCTTTTTCTGATGATGAATCTCTTGTCTCCTTCTTATAAGGACCCTTGTGATGACATTGAGTCCACTGGATAATTCAAGATAATCCCCCATCTCAAGATCCTTGACCTAATCACAACTAAAAAGTCTCTTTTGCCATGTAAGGTAACGTATTCACAGATTCTGGGGATTAGGCTGTCAACATCTTTGGGTGGCCATAGTTTAGTTTACCGCAGTGATAAAAATTTTTTTTTAAAGTTCTTTTACCTTCCTACTACCAGGAAATTTTGACTGCCTAGTTCAATTTATGTAGTCCCTCAGGCTCATACATCTTAACAGTTCCTCTCTCTCTTCCTCCCTTCAGTTTTCCTCTCCACATCTGTCCACCCAGAAATCCTAGATAACTTCAAAATTGTCTTACTTTATTATATGTAGCCAATCAAATCTGTGTTGCTATTATAAGTCAACTCCAATTCAGGTCTACTTCTGCCATCTGAAATTACCAAAGTGTTAAGCACAACAGTAGGGTTTTTCAACTGGAACCACCCTCTAGAAACAATGATGACTGTAAAAGGAAGAAAATACCCTTATATTATGTGTGAACTCCTCTCCATTATAGTCAGCTCAGCTGGTCAGTATATGAGTTGTAAAAAAGTTGCCTTTCCCTTGATATCAAAAGTGTTTTTTGGTCTCTTGAGCTTAGCAAAAGTGAGTTTTTCTTCCAATAGCCCAGGGAATAGGCTGCCAAAGCCAATCATGGCAGGAACCCCTAGTATGTTAGAGCTTACCTCCTACTTCAAGGTCTTTCCAGAGTAGGAGTGGCATCTTTCTGACGCGAGGCTTCCCCAAGTCTATTTCACCACATTGACTGGATAGGAAGGAAGACATAGAGAGGGGAATCCAAAGGGAACTCATGGGTTAAACTGTGTCCTCCAAAATTCATGTGCTGGGGTCCTAATCCCCAGTATCTCAGAATGTGCCCTTATTTGGCAATAAGAACTTTGCAGATGTAGTCAAATTTAGATGAGGTCATCAGGGGTGGACCTTTATCCAGTATGACTGATGTATAAAAAGAGAAGATGGCCGCATGAAGACACGGACAGACAAGGAGCATGGCAGGTGGTGAAGAAGTAGGGGCTGGAGTGATACAGCTGCAAGCGAAGGAATGCAAGGATTGCTGGTCACCACGACTTGAAGCCGGGAACAGTCAAAGAAGGATTCTCCTTCCACAGGTTTCAGAGGAATCATGGCTCTGCTGATACATTGATTTCTGGGCGTTCTAGCTTCCAGAACTGTACAGATGATAAATTTCTATTGTTGTAAGACACCAAGTGTGTGGTACACGTTACAGCAACCCTAGGAAACTAATACAGGAGTCAAACATAGAAAAGTGTGATCTCGGCTTCTTAGCAGCTCCAAATTCTAATAAATATATGGCCTGGACATATCTATGCCTTAGTCCTCCTTGTAAGGGATGAAATGGGGATAAGGAATGTAGAGCTCTCCCAAAATGTTAGAACTTTACATTTTGCTGTTTTATATGTTAGCTCAATGGTCTATAAGTCAGATCTATAATCAATCTGGTACAAGGCTGACCCTTTCAGGAGGACATTTACAGAGTGTAGGAAAAGTCCTGGGGTGCCTGGGTGGCTCAGTCAGTTAAGCAGTCAACTCTTGACTTTGGCTCAGGTCATGATCTCAGGGTTGCAAGATCAAGCCCCACGTCAGGCTCCGCACTGGGTATGAAGCCTGCTTAAGATTCTCTCACCCACTCTGCTTCCCAACCCCCCTACCTTGGCTTGCATGCTCTCTTGCTCTCTCTCTCTCTCTCTCTCTCTCTCTCTCAAAACAAGTCCTGATTGTCTCTTGGGGAAGCTACTTCAGGTTTTAGCGCTGTTCTTATGAGTCTAAGAACGGACCAATATGAAAAGCATTTCAGCCTCTCAAGGCCTTAACTTGGTGGTGGGCATTTCTCCAAGAAGCCTCTGAAATATTAGACATTTTACTACTAAGTTTCCTCCTAAGGCCAAAATGCATATTAAGTCAAAAATCAACGTCTTTTCTTTCTATTCATTAATTATGCTCAGTTGGTTCGTTCACTTACATTCAACATGTGAGGTTATGCAATATGCATTAGGTTATAATGTACCATTTTAGTAATATTATAATATAGTAAATATAATATGATATATATATAATGTATGAATGTCATATATGAAATTTAACACCCTCCTCACTTATTATCAATTCCAATGTCTGTGTTCACAAATAAATGCAAATTTTCAAATATAAAGAAGAACATCTTCCTTTGTTTTATTTTTTCTTTGTTTGTGTTGCTATTGTTGCTGTTCTGTTCTGTCCCGAAAAGAAGAGTTTTGTCAAGTGGCTTGCTAGAGCCCAAGTCTCCTCTTTAGTGCCTACAGCCTGGGGAAGATTTTCATAAACTGATATAGTGACTTCAGTACCTGCAAGGTCTCAGGATACAGGTTAAATTTACAAGAGTCAATTGCTTTTCTATACACAAACATTGAACAATTGGAATTTGAAATTAAAAAACAATGTTATTTGTAATAACATCAAAAAACAAATTCTTTGGTAAAGGTCTAAAACATGTATAGGATTTATATGTGGAAAACTACAAAACTGATGAAAGAAACTAAATAAGATCTAAATAAATAGATAGATATTTTGTGTTCATGGACTAGAAGATTCAGTAGATGTCAATTCTTTCCAAATTGATAGATAGATTCAACACAATCTCAATGAAATTCCTGCAAGCTATTTTGTAGATATCAACAAAGTGCCTTTAAAATTTATATGGAAATACAAAGACCCAGAATAACGAACACAATACTGAAGAAGAATGTTGGAGAACTCACAGTAGCTGATTTCAAAACTTGCTATAAAGCTACCATAATCAAGACCACATAGTATAGGTGAAAATATAGACACATAGAACAATGAAATAGAATAGAGGGTTCAGAAATAGACTCACATGAATACAATTAAGTGATTTTTATCAAAAGTGTAAGGCAATTCATGGAGATAGAATAGTCTTTTCAACAAATGGTGCTGGAATGATTGGACATCAACATGAAAAACGAATCTAGACATAGAGTTTATACTTTACAGCAGAAGTAACTCAAAATGGATCATAGACATAAATGTAAAATGCAGAACTATAAAACTTCTAGAAGAAAACATAGGAGAAAATCTACATGACTTTGCATTTGGTGAGGAGTTTTTAGATACAACACCAAATGCATGATCCATGAAGAAATATAAATTAAAAATGTCTGGTCTCTGAAAGACACAGTTAAAAGAATAAAAAGACAAGATGTAACTGGGGAAAATAGTTGTAAAATATATATGATAAAGGACTTGTATGCAAAATGTACAAAGAACTCTTAAAACTCAACCTCAGATCTTTCTTAACTGATAAACCCATTGTGAGTTGAAAATATCCTAAGTTTAAAATGCATTCAATACATCTAACCTACCAAACACATGAGCCTACATTTGGGCAAAATCATCTAACACAAAGCCTACTTTATAATTAAGTGTTGACTATCTCATGTAACTGATTGAATATTGTACTGAAAGTGAAAAGCAGAATGGATGTATGGGGACAGAATGGTTTTCAGTGCATGGGTTGTTGACCCTCGTGATTGCATGGCTGACTGACTGGGTGCTGTGGCTTGCTGTCCCCACCCAGCATCATGAGAGGGGATCAGAATGCATATCTCCAACCTGTAAGATCCAAATTCAAAATCCCAAGTACAGTTTCTGATGAACGTATATCCTCGCTTTTGTGCCATTGTAAAGTCAAAAAATCATAAGTTGAATTGCAGGTCAGGGACCATCTGCATAAGGAAACAACCTAACTTAAAAATGAGCAAAAGATAGACTTCTCACCGAAGATGTACAGATTGAAAATAAGCATTTTTTCAGCAACACCTCAGGTGTCCATGGGGAGAGTCTTTTCTTAAAACTCCTGTACCCCTTGTTCTCCTCCATGGAAATGGAGTGAATCACCTAAATGATGCATTTGTTGGAAGAAATGGCAAAGGTAGCTTAATCTCTTTCTCCATTCTTCCTTTTTTGGATCTATCTTATTGCAAAGAGAATGTTCTTTAGACTATTTTACCTGTATGCTCTATGCTTAGTGGCAAACACTTTGCTCTAGGTGTTGATAATTATAGGGTGGTTATGGTGGTATCTGATTATTTTGTACTGCCTGTAAATCCAAAAGTAAGTTCTTAATTCTGGGATTCAGTGTTTAGACAATTGTTGCTTGAACACCTAAGCCACAAAGTACAGCTCAGCACTTGTCAGTAACGATGATGCTATTTTCATCTTCATATGTTTTCCCTATCTCAATTTGTTTTGTATTCAGACAGGAAGATGGGTGCTATTAATTTCTACTATAATGCTAACAAAAGAGATATAAACAACTCCAGAATTTTGGCCACAGTGAGTAGCTGGTTAAATAGATTATAGTTGTTTATTATTGGGCTCCAGAGATTTTTTTGTTGCATTCAACAATTTCAAGATGGGGAGTATACTAAAGCATGTTTATAAGCTAACGAGAATCATTCAATAAAGAGGCAGAGCCTAATTTGCAGGACAACTGTAGGAGAAAATTTCAGGAAAATGAGATGGAATCCAGAGTTCTAGTGAAGAAAAGTTGGCCTTTTATAGCAGTGATACTATCCCTACTATAACGCGAGGAGATAAATGCATAAGCGGATAAGCTTCTGGATTTGTTGATCGCTGTTGGAAGAAGCTTTGGATGTTTCAATTCACCATGTGGTGGTGTCAACAAGTAAAAATGTCAGCATAACAGAAGGTATGAAAAGTCTATAAAAAGAGAATTTATGAAATAGTAATTTTAGGTTGTGGAAAGACAAAACTTCTAGGGCAGCCAAGTAGACATACTGGTCAGCTGTTTCTCATTCAGGATTTTTATTGTACAATAAAAGTAAACACAATCAGCTCAGTTATACAGTTTTCTCCAGCAATGGTCAACTACTGAGATATAGGTATAAAGAAAGTAAGCTAATAAAGTTGATCCAGAGTCTGGTGTTTTCCCTGCGAGTTTGACAGAAGAAGAGGGGGAATAACAGATTTGAAGTTATTAGAAAGGGAATGATTATAATGATGAGCCCACGTGCACTTATGTGAGTTGGAAGGTTAGAAGGTGGTGGTCAGAAAATAGGATGCTTGATATCAAAATTTTAAAGATAGGGGTGCCTGGCTGGCTCAGTTGGTAGGGATTGTGAGTTCAAGCCCCATGTTGGGTGTAGAGCCTACTAAAAGATTAAAAATTAAAAAAAATTAAAATTAAAAAAAATTTTAAGGTAATATTGTTTCTAGCAATGGCTAGGATCCAGAGTATAACTATGGAAAGATTGACTGACAAGGACTTAAAAATAAAGTTCATTTGGGATGAGTTGAACAAGGAACTTTGAGGCCAGAGTGCTATGTAGGTCATCCACGTAGACATTGAAGTTACCCAGGGTAATGACAAGAGCTGAGATAGAGAGGAAGAGAGTGAGCAAGAAGCTAAATCTTCCCTGAAAAAAAGTAGATTGACAAGGAAGTGATGGGAAATGACAGGGACAAGAAAGAAGAGTGATGGTGTTGAATGACATGTGCCTCAAAGCAGCAAAAGTAGGAGAACAAATCACCAGAATTAGCAATGGAAATTGAGGGTGCTGGCTACCCTCTCTCTTGTTCTTGAGGTCCCCAGAGTACAAGAAAAACAGCTGTAATAACAAAAAAGACAAATAAGAAACAGCATCTGCTTGATAGAGCTAAGAGGGAAGTTATACATTTAGATAAGACAAGGCTGAAAGCAAAAGAGATGAAAAAAGATATTCAATTCCATGCAAATGATAATCAAAAGAGAGCAGAGTGGGCATAATTATAGCAGACAAAACAGACTTTAAGTTAAAAACTGTTAAAAGAGACAAAGAAGGATATCAGATTGTGATAAAGCTCCATTCACCAGAAAGATGTAACAAGGATGGGGCTAGGTCATATAAGAGAAGATAATGTGTAGCATGGGGATAAGAGTCTAGCAATAATGGATTACCAAGAGCCTTAAAGTTCTGGGGATCTCTGAGATTCGGATGTGCCCTCTGACAGTTTAGCTTTGCCTTCTAGTGGAAGGATGGAATCAACATTAACTGAGAAACTTGTGAGAGAAGTGGCCACCAAGGAGGAGTGGGATTTGGATGGGAATCAGTATTTAGTTTGGAATATGTTCATTTGGAAGGTCTATTAGACATCTAACTGGAGATGTTGATTGGGCATTTGGATGTATGAATCTGGCATTTAAGAGAAAATATGTGGGCTGGAAATGTAAATTTGGGATAGGTTACAAAATAGGTGGTAATCAAATCCATGAAAGTGAATGATATCATCTAGGGAGTCCATGTATATAGAAGACAGACAACGTCCAAGGAGTTGGCCTTGTAGCATTCCAACATTTAGAGACTAGAGAAAGTTTAAGGAACCAACAAAATAGACAAGGAACGAGTGGGTGACCAATGTGGTTGAAGGGAAACTTAAGTGAGTGTGGGATCTGCGAAGCTATGTGAAGGAATTGTCTCAAGGGAAGTGCTCAGCTGTGTCAAATCGTGGTATGAGTAACAATAACACGTGGACCAAGAAATGGCCATCAGATTTAGCAATGTGGAGGTCATCGGGCACTCTGACAAGGAAGGTTTAGGCAGAGTGGTGGGGAAAAAGCCCGCTTGGAATGGTTGAAGAGAATGAGAAGTGAGAATTTGGAGATAGCAAGTATTAACAAAACTGTTAGTTTTGTGTTTTAAGGAAAGGCCAGTAGATGGATTGGAAAATGGGGTTAAATGAGGGTTAGTTATTCTTTAATTCTCTTTTTAATATGAGAGAAATAAAAGCATGGTCGGATGCTGATTGGACAGATCCAGTAAAGGGGGCAGGGAGTTGATGATGCAAGATTGAGAAGAGAAGCAAAGTCCTTGAATGAGCGAAAAGGTTGGAGCGCTAATGCCCCCTTGGCCTTAGCTAAGAGGTTGGGCAGCTCATTCTTGGAAACCAGTGGGAATACAGAGTACAGAGACCCAAATGAAAGTAGGTAGGTAGATATGGTTGTGGGCGATTTTTGAAATTCTCTCCTGATTGGTTCAAATTTCTCATCAAAGTAGGCATTAAGGTAAGGGATGAAGAGTGAGGCTCAGAGAGGTGATGGTCTGAGTAGAGAGGAGAGCTTGGTAAATGCTCATCTAGGATAGTACAAGAAGGCATGAACTAGGGGCGCCTGGGTGGCACAGTGGTTAAGCGTCTGCCTTCGGCTCAGGGCATGATCCCGGCGTTATGGGATCGAGCCCCCACATCAGGCTCCTCTGCTATGAGCCTGCTTCTTCCTCTCCCACTCCCCCTGCCTGTGTTCCCTCTCTCGCTGGCTGTCTCTATCTCTGTCAAATAAATAAATAAAATCTTAAAAAAAAAAAAGAAGGCATGAACTAGGGATGCATAGTATGATTGCTTGGCAACATTAGGACCCTCCTCACCCCTTGAGGTTTATGATCAGGATTTGAAAGTGAGACCACTTTGCATGGTTTGTGTTTTCTCCAGTTATGTTCAGCCATATTGGGGAAGACAAGCAAATACTCTTTGGTGCTCCCTGAAATACTGATCTGGATTCTTCTCTATCTGGTGGCTAAATGCAAAGTACCAGATTGCCTTGGGAAAAGCTCAGAGCTGTGAATAAAAAAAAGTTATATCCTTTGGCTTCTAAATTCAATGAACTACCATTTAGGGGGCCAGGTTATTTTAATCCTCACAAAGATGGAAATGAAAGGAAGTCTGTTGAACAGCTTCCAAAAAGGAGAATAGTAAATATAATGTTGTCCTCTTCCTCCATTTTGGGTGACCTCTCTCCTCAATACCCAATAATCCCCTTAACAATTTGGGGGCTATCGCTAAATAGAGGGATTTGGCCTGCAACCTGTCTGAAATTCTGTGTTAGAAGTCACAAGATTACCTGACGTTGCTGCAGCATAGGGAGGACAGAGTAGCCCAAGAAATCAAGACAGGGAGAAGATTTTTCCCATTTATGCAAAGGTTAACATGGAGGGCCACAGGACGCGGTAGCAGGGGGCACTAGCTGCTTTGCCAGATCTGTTCAAGAGGCCTTATAGCTTATAAACATCCCAGTGGGGTGAAAGGATTTCAATGAGAGGTTGGGGGGTGAAACACAAACTTGGGGTAGCAGCTATGCCTCTGTAGAATCATTGGCATCCGAAGGCTGTGGAGGGGCTGCCTAGCAGATGCCTATAAGCCACTGATTGTTCCCTACACAAATAACAGCTTTGGACAAGCTTTGTTTTTTCCATCCTTGAATAGAACACACTGATAGTCCCAAACATCAACAGATGTACCACTGCTGCTTTAGACTGAGGATGTAGAGGGCTGCCGTCTGTTTCCACCAACTACCTCCCTTACACCCACCCCACCCCTGCCCTGCCAACCATTTCCAGGAGGCAGGTATTGCTATGAGCTGAACTGTGTCCCTTCAAAATATGTTGAAGTCCTAATGCTCAGTACCTCAGAATGTGACTTTATTTAGAAATGGGGTCATTGCAGGTCTAATCATTTAAGATGAGGTTGGGCCCCAATCCTATATGATTAGTGTCCTTATAAAAGGGGGGGGGAGATTGGTACATAGACAAACACATAAGGGAGAGAACCATGTTGAAGGCAGAGATGGGTGTGATATTGCTTCAAGCCTAGGGATACCAAGGATAGCCAGCAAACCACCAGAGGCTGGGAGACAGGCATAGAGCAGATCCCTCCCTCACAGCCCATAGAAGGGACCAACCCTTCCCACACCAGGATCTCAGACTTCTGTTCTTTAGAACTGTAAGACAATACATTTCTGTTGTTTAAGCCACCCAGTTTGTGGTACTTTGTTATGACAGGCCCAGAAAACTAATAAAGGCACTTTTAATTTTTTTTTTAATTAAAGCAGAACCAGGGAAGATGAAGGAGAAAATACCTGCAAGAAGGAGAAGCCCTGGGTTGGTGAACTTGACAGTGACTTGAATCTGATCGCACATGTATCCAAGAAAGACTAAATTTTAAACCAGAAGTACCTGAAACATTATGAGGCTGAACTGGAATGCAATAAAATGAGTTGTCTTCTCTGAGCAGAGCCAGGACTCAAATCTAAGGAGAGGATAGTTTTATGAAGAGATCAAACTTTACATTTTTTCCTCTCAGAGAAGAGCCAGTTTCTCCTATACAATAAAGTGTTCTGGATAGGCCTTTCAAGGATGTGTATGTGTGTGTGTGTGTGTGTGTGTGTGTATGTGTGTGTGTGTGTGTGTGTGTGTGTGTTGGAAGGTGGGTAGTTGTGAACTGTCAGTCTATTCATGGCCAGTTATATCAAAACATATTAGCCAAGCGTCAATCACTGAATATTTGAAGAATAACCGAAGTGATTTTTGTAACATTCTGTAAATCCTGGTAAGTTTAGTTTAGCAAGACTTTAGTTGTTTTCTCAACTTAAGACCTGTGGCATTCATATAGCTTAAAAAAAAAAGATTAACGCTCGACACAAAGTTCATACCTGCTTTATACTCGCAAAGATTCATTGGGTAGGTCACAGATGCTTATGTCAACTACATGAAAATCGAATAGATCCACGAGATGTTTTGTTTTTACATGATTATGTGAGCAAATTCCATTTCCCTTTAAGGAAGTAAAATTGGAACAAAATGCAACATAGACATTCTCAGCTCTGGATGAGGAAAAAATTATGGAGGAGTTATAATTATAGCTGTCTTGCAATTCTGAAAATGCCTTCATTAAATCCTGAGTACTCTAATATAATGACCCTAACCCATCTTCATGTGCATTTCAAAGAATTCTTCATACAGAGACGCTTCCTGAACACTGTTTTATAGACAGTTTTTCCAATTCGTAATAACTTAACTGGTTTTTTTGTACCTAAAACTGTTGAAAATTTGGGATTTTTATTTGGGGAAGTTCTGTGCCCATTGAGGGATAAATATTATATGATATTACAAAATGTATATTTGCTGTAATAAACTGATTATTATAATGCCTGAAAACTATACATGAATTCTGTTTTCAGTGTATTAGTGCTAGATAGTATTGCTGACTGGAAAGAATCCTTTATCTGAAGATAGTGTTCTAATGTATTTGTTCTACCAGAAGCTGGCTGTGTAACTTCAGCTCCTTTGAGTCTCATTTGCTTCACTCATAAAACAAATGGTTTGGGCTAGGTAAATTCCAAGTTTTCTTTCAGTGCCAAAATTCTAAATTCATTCAACAAGTATTTATTGCCTAATGTGTACAAGGGACTATGCTAGTAGGCAGTGATAGCTTGTCAGTGAATAAAACAGATAAAAATCCTTGCCTTCATGCAAAGAAAAAAATTGTTGGTGCTCTCCTGGACTCCAATGTCTGTCCCAGCCCTCCCACCCATCTCCATGTGCTGTGCCATTTGAGTCATTTTCTTAGAGCATGCTTATGAGCAAGTCCCTCGAATACTCAAAAACTTCCAAGGTTCTCTATCAATAGCACAATATATTGCAAATTCTTTAATTAGGCATTCTTTAGCCAAGGTGACCTAGCCCAGTACTATGTTAACAATATCATTACTTCAGTGGAAGTATTGGATAATAGAAAAGAACCGACACAGGAGTCTAAAGCCCTGGATTTAGGTCCTAGTACTACCACTCACTAGCTATATAACTTTTTGGCAGAGCACATAAATTCTTGGAGCCTCTATTTCCTCATTTGTAAAATAAGAAGGAGAATAACCTAGTTCCATAGGGCAATATGCAAGCAATAAATCACACTTGGTAAAGATATGAAAGTACTTTATAACTCTTAAGGTAAAGTGGGCTGGTGAAAAGACCATGGATTTTGCAATCATTTAGAACTAGGTTTGAAATCTGGCTCAGTACTTTATTAGTCTTGTGACTTTGAACAAGTTAATTAATGTCTCTGAATTCCTTATCTATACAATTGAAGCAAAATAGCTATTTTGCCTGGTTATTATGAGTGCTAAATGAGTGTAAGGAAAATACTTGACAGTCAGTAGGTAATTAGGTGACCACTGAGTAGTAGCTATTATTAAAGCAGTTAGTATTTATTTTAATTCTGCATAGAGAATGAATTGTATAGATACTGTCTTTACACTGGTTGACAAATTAGTTCAAACTTCCCTCAAGAGAAAAAAAATACACATATATATTTGAGAGAGAAAGATTATGAAAGATTCCAACTGGAATAAGAATTAATTGCAATCCAAATTCTGAGGTTATGCTGATCTTACTGAACTATTAAATAATATCAGATAGTCCACACTTAGAAATGCATAAGAAATAAAAAGAGTAAGGAAATTGATTTAGCATCACCTTGTAGAGTTGAAAATGTGTAAACATTATGATCTAACATATCTGCTCCTAGATATGTGCCTATGGAAATTCCTATGCATGTCCAAAGTGAGGTATGAACAGAGATGTTAATTGCAGAATTGTTTATAAAAGTGGAAGATTGGAAACAAGTTAAAAATCCATCAGTTGGGGGCACCTGGATGACTCGGTCAGTTAAGCATCCAACTCTTGATTTCAGCTCAGGTCGTGATCTCGGGTTCATGAGATCAAGTCCTGCATCAGGCTCCCCACTCAGTGGAGACTCTGCTTGAGATTCTCTCTCCCTCTCCCCTTGCCCCTCCCCCCTCAAATAAAATCTTTATTAAAAAAAGTCCATTGTGATCTACTCAATAAATAGAATATATACAGCAACAAAATGAATGAACTATATTGTATAGTTTACCTATCAACTTGACTATTTTTTAAAAAAATATAGACCCGAATAGCCAGAGGGATGTTGAAAAAGGTACTGACACAAAACAAACACATAGATCAATGGAACAGAATAGAGAACCCAGAAGTGGATCCTCAACTCTACGGTCAACTAATCTTCCACAAAGCAGGAAAGAATATCCAATGGAGAAAAGACAGTCTCTTCAATAAATGGTGTTGGGGAAATTGGACAGCCGCATGCAGAAGAATGAAACTGGACCAAATTCTCACACCATACACAAAGATAAACTCAAAATGGATGAAAGAATCCATCAAAATCATGGAGGAGAACACAGGCAGCAACCTCTGTGACCTTGGCCGCAGCAACTTCTTGCTAGATGTGTCTCCAAAGGCAAGGGAAACAAAAGAAAAAAGTGAACTATTGTGCCTTTATAAAAAGCTTCTGCACAGTGAAGGAAGAAGTCAACAAAACTAAAAGGCAACCTATGGAATAGGAGAAGATATTTGCAAATGACATATCAGATAAAGGGCTAGTATTCATGATTCATACAGAATTTATCAAACTCAACTCCCCAAAAATAAAAAATCGAGTCAAGAAATGGGCAGAAGACATTTCTCCAAAGTCAACATAAACATGACCAACAGACACATGAAAAAAATGCTCCACGTCACTCGGCACAAACGGAAGGCAAGGGTAGTCAAGGATGAGAGACAACAAACGCTCACCAAGCTTATCCAATTGAGTTTCCAAAAGATATATGCATCTCTCCACCAACTCTAGATTTCTATCTACTTGAATATTGCTATCCGTTCTCCTCATTCAGCTCTCTTTCTCTGCACTTTAGAGTTTTACATGACATTTAAGTGATAAATTGTTGGCATCAGGGAAATACAAATCAAAACCACAATGAGATACCACCTGACACCAGTCAAAATGGCAAAAGTTAACAAGTCAGGAAACAACAAATGTTGGTGAGGATGTGGAGAAAGGGGAACCCTCTTACGCTGTTGGTGGGAATGCAACTCTTGAAAACAGTATGGAGGTTCTTCAAAAAGTTAAAAATAGAACTACCCTATGATCCAGCAATTGCACTACTAGGTATTTACCCAAAGGATACAAACGTTGTGATCCAAAGGGGCACCTGCACCCCAGTGTTTATAGCAGCAATGTCCACACTATGGAAAGAGCCCAGATGTCCATTGCAGATGAATGGATAAACAAGATGTGATATATTTATATATCTACATAAATATATATAATGGAATATTATTCAGACATCAAAAATGATGAAATCTTACCATTTACAATGATATTGGTGGAACTGGAGGGTATTATTCTAAGTGAAATAAGTCAATCAGAGAAAGACAACTACCATATGGTTTCACTCATATGTGGAAATTAAGAAACAAAACAGAGGATCATAGGGAAAGGGAGGGAAAAATAAACTAAGACGAAGTCAGAGAAGGAAACAAACCATAAGAGACTCTTAACTATAGGAAACAAAATGTATGGGTTGCTGGAGGGGAGGCGGGAGTGGGGTGGGGTAACTGGGTGATGAGCATTAAGGAGGGCACGTGATGTAATGAGCACTGGATGTTATATGCAACTGACGAATCCCTGAGCTCTACCTCTGAAACTAATGATACACTATATGTTAACTAATTGAATTTAAATTAAGATAAAAAGAAAAAAAAGAAAAAATATATAGAGTAAAAAATATCGTGCAGAAAACTATTTTCAGCAGAGTATTTATATAAAGTTTAAAAACTTATAAAACCAGGGGCACCTGGGTGGCACAGCGGTTAAATGCCTGCCTTCGGCTCAGGGCGTGATCCCGGTGTTATGGGATTGAGCCCCACATCAGGCTCCTCCCTATGAGCCTGCTTCTTCCTCTCCCACTCCCCCTGCTTGTGTTCCCTCTCTCACTGGCTGTCTCTATCTCTGTCGAATAAATAAATAAAATCTTTAAAACAACAACAACAACAAAAAAAAACTTATAAAACCATACTATATAGTGTTCAAAAAAATATACATGGTAACTATAAAGACACGAATAGGAATGATAATCACCAAATTCAGGCTAGAGCCTAATTCTAGGCAAGGTGTGTGTGTATGGAAGGAGATGAAAAGCGTGCAAGCACAGTGAGGTACTCAAGGAGCTTCACCTATATTTGCAGTGCTCTGTTTCTTAAGCTGATTATCTACTGAAAAGAGTATGCTGATGAGAGGGGAGGAGAAGAGGGAAGAGGGATCTGGTTCTCCCATGTTAACTAATCAGGGAGTCACGATGAATTATGAATGCTGGTTACCCAGTGAGAGGCTAAGAGACGTAATCATCATACCCAGAGTGATATCAACACACTTCCAACTTACAAAAAATAACCATAAAAACTTAAGTAGATGTTTGGGTCTCCCGTACTCTGGCCCAAGTATCTATCTAACCTCCACCTGGAGGCAGCTAAGTGGGATAGTAAAAGCACGTGAATGGACGAAAAGTATAGGCTTTGAAGGCAAACTGATGTGGCTTATCAGTTTTCTTTCTGCCATCTGCCTATGGAAATGAGCTGTAAACTTAGGCCTGTCAGTGACTTGCTATGTTACCTTAGATAATTTTTAGCTTCAGTACCCTTAAATGTAAAATGAAGGCTATAATATCTATATCTATATATAATATCTAGCTCACAATATTTCAGGGAATATACACATGTACCCACACACATGCCTAGAAAATAACAGGTCCTGAAGGAATTTGTTTTCTTCCTTTTTATCCACTAAGATTTCTTATGGCCTGAATTTTCCTAAGATCGATTATTAAATTTCATTATAATCCACTTGAGATCAATTTGTATAATACTGCTACTACAATGCCCTGGAGCAGTTTTGACGTAATGCAGTTTTTCTCATTTTAGTACTTTGTTCACCCTAACTTTTATTATCATAAATTGCCAAACACGTTGATTAAATTTCTTATCAACAGTTGGATTGGAGAAACAAATTATCTGTTCACGTTCTCTCCTGACAGCTATTGCTAAAGCACGTGTGGTGACCATCTCCCTTGGCCAGCAAGATGGAACTGCTATTGCAGAATGACTTTGAGCACCTAAGCTCTCACAGGGCCCTGGGCCACCGCAGCATGCATTTTCTCAGCATCTTATTTTGTGGATCCTAGCTGCTGAACAAGCTGAGATCTCTCTAGTGAGCCATCTGGGAATAGAAAGGGCAAGAAGAGTGGGACTATCACTATGAGAAGAAACAGTTTTGATTATAGAACCTGAGAAAAGTGACCGGCAATTCAAATTTCAAGGAATAAGAGGAATCAGAGAGCTCAAGCAGCCACCAACCTCTTAAAAGTTGGTAGATCTTAGTGAATCCTATAGCATCATTTTTTTTTGAGAAAAATTTAGAGGGACAGAGTTGTTTAATACCATACATAGCCAAGGTAGGAACAATCTGATTTTCTCTCCCATGACCAGATGAACTTATACTCCTCTGGGATACCAAGCTAGGATGTTATATCCCTGTTCAAAGGCAGTGACTGTCATAGGGCAGCATGCTGAAACCTTGGAAGACAGCACAGAGGAAATGGAATATTTAGCCTAGTAAGACTGCATGGAAATCCAAAAGATCTGATATTTTATCCTGTACTTCATGTTTATTTGTTATAATTGCAGAATTTTAACTGTGGGGGGGTATGTAGGTCATAGAAATTCTGCATTTTGGTCCGCTTCTCTATTACTTCTCTGACGACAATGAAATAAAGCTAGAGATTAAATTGTGTAAGGGGCGCCTGGGTGGCTCAGTTGGTTAAGCATTGGACTCTTGGTTTCAGCTCAGGTCATGATCTTAGGGTCGTGAGATTGAGCCCCACATTGGGTTCCACACTGAGTGTGGAGTCTGCTTGAGATTCTCTCTCCCTCTCCCTCTGCCCCTTTCCCCAGTTGCACTCTGTCTCTCTCTGGACTCCAGGAAACAAACTGAGGGTTACAGAGGGGAGGCGGTGGGGGAGGGGGTAATTGGGTGATGGGTATTAAGGAGGGCACATGTGATGAGCACTGGGTGCTGTATGGAACTAATGAATCATTGAACACTGCATCAAAAACTAATGATGTACTATATGCTGGCTAACTGAACATAATAAAAAAATTAATAATCTTCTAAAAATAAACAAATAAACAAATTGTGTACAGTTTAAATTCATAGAAAAATCCAACAATTTGGAAATTTTAAAACATTTTTTTAAATAGTGCTTAGGTCAAAGTGGAACTCTAAACTGGTGACAGACTGTTTAGAATATGATGACATGAGAATACCACATCTCAAAATATATGGATGGTTGTCAAAGATGAACTTAGAAGATTTACAGCCATATATGTTTTATTATGCAAAAGAACAAAGATAAGAATTCAACTAAAAATAATAAAAATTGAAAGAAATAAATGTAAAAAAGCAGGAGGAATTAAATTATTCATTCAATAAATATTTATTGAGTGGCTACTATGTGCCAGACACTATAGGCACTAAAGATACAGCAGTAAAGGTACCCAAGTCTGTGCATTCATGGAACTTACATTGTAACAGAGAGAAATAGAAAATTAATACATAAACAATTAAGTGAATAAGTCTTAGGTGGTAAGTGCTTTTGAATAACAATAAGGTAGGGTAACAGAAAGTATATTTGATGACAATGAAATATAGACAAATGTGACATGTATTCCTCTTCAGCAAAAGCTTCAAGAATCAATGTTCATGATTTGTTATGTTCCCTTTTTACTGCCTCTATGATCATGGAAAATGGTGTCAAGATAGGATCTCCATCAGCCAGGGTCCATGAGACCCCTTGCTGACTCATGGTGGATAGGTAGCTTGCTTGAGAAATAAACATTATTGTTTAAACCACAGGCATTTCCATGCTTTTTGTTACTGCCATATAATGTAAGCCATCTTTATTGTTTCTTTTTTAAGATTTATTTATTTATTTGAGAGAGAGAGAGAGAGAGAGCATGAGTAAGGGGAGGGGCAGAGGAGCTAGAAAGAGAGAATCCCAAGCAGACTCTCCGCTGAGTAGGGAGCCCGACACAGGGCTCACTCCCAGGACCCCAAGATCATGACCTGAGCCAAAATCAAGAGTCAGTTGCTTAACTGACTGAACCACCCAGGCACCCTAGCCATCCTTATTCTTAAATTCATCTACGTGGAAATGTCACGTAGTTGGCTGTTTACATGACTTTGTGAGAGAAATTGGGAATTGTTAATATATAGTTGGTAGTTGAAGTCATGGAACTGGATAAGATCACTGAGGAAATGAGTCTATATAGAAGTCTGAGTACTAAGAGGCAGCCCACGGAATGGGAGAATATATTTGCAAATGATACTGCAGATAAAAGACTGGTATCCAAGATCTACAAAGAACTTCTCAAACTCAATACACGAGAAACAAATAAACAAATCATAAAATGGGCAGAAGATATGAACAGACACTTTTCCAATGAAGACATACAAATGGCTAACAGACACATGAAAAAATGTTCAAAATCATTAGCCATCAGGGAAATTCAAATCAAAACCACACTGAGATACCACCTTACGCCAGTTAGAATGGCAAAGATAGACAAGGCAAGAAACAACAATTGTTGGAGAGGATGTGGAGAAAGGGGATCCCTCCTACATTGTTGGTGGGAATGCAAGTTGGTACAGCCACTCTGGAAAACAGTGTGGAGGTCCCTTAAAAAGTTAAAAATTGAACTACCCNGGTGGGGGAATGGGATAGGCTGGTGATGGGTAGTAAGGAGGGCACGTATTGCATGGTGCACTGGGTGTTACGCAACTAATGAATCATCGAACTTTACATCAAAAAAAAAAAAGAAGTCTGAGTATTGAACTCCTGGGCCCTGAAAAGTCAAGAAATCAATGAGAAGATAAAGATCCAGCAAAGGAAACAGAGAAAAAGTGATATATGAGAAAGAAAGGAGAAAAAAAAGAACAATTATTCTTGAAGCCAAGAATAGAGAGTGGAAGAAATACCAATGAATCTAATGTCAATAGGTCATAGAAGAGGAGGACTGAGAATTGACCATTGTATGTAGAATACGAAGGTCACTGATGAACTTGACAGATGTAATTTTGTTGGAATGATGGTGTCTTAGTCCATTTGGGCTGCTATAACGAAGTATCATAGACTGGGTGGCTTATAAACAACAGAAATTTATTTCTTACAATTTTGGAGGCTGGAAGTCTGAGATCAGGGTGTTGGACTGAGGGCCATCTTTCAAGTTGTAGACTGCCTCCTTCTTGGTGTATCCTTACATGGTGAAAAGAGCAGAGCAAATTCCACCTAACAGCACTAATCCCATTCATGAGGGCTCCATACTCAAGGCCTAATTGCCTGCCAAAGGCCACACCTCCTAATACCATGATGTATGAGGTTAGTATTTCAACCTGAGAATTTTGCAGGTACACAAACCTTTAGTCTATGACAGATTGGAAACTCAACTTGAGTGGAGTGGTTCGATGAGAGAATAGGAAGTAAGGAAGCATATAAGCAATGAGAATTAACTACTTTTTATTTTTTTTTAAAGATTTTATTTATTTATGTGACAGAGAAACAGCCAGCGAGAGAGGGAACACAGCAGGGGAGTGGGAGAGGAAGAAGCAGGCTCCCAGCGGACGAGCCCAATGTGGGACTCGATCCCGGAACGCCGAGATCACGCCCTGAGCCGAAGGCAGACACTTAACGACTGTGCTACCGAGGCACCCCGAGAATCAACTACTTTTTAAAGCAATTATTCTGCAAGGAGGAGCAGAGAAAGGAGTTGGCAGCTGGAAAGTGATATGTCAAGTTGAGAGGTTTGTTTTATAAAATGGCAGATAGTAAATTATGCTTGCATATTGATGGGGTGGCTACAGTAGAGAGGAAAAAATGGTCAGCCAAGAAAGAGAGGAGGTTTTGGCTTTGGCTAAGAGCATGAACAGTTTACCCATGCCAACAAGAAAGGAGTAGAGTATATGGGCCCATCTGCAGGCAGATGGTCAGATGTGGTTTGGGAATCTGTTCAAATTCTTTTCTAATTATTTCAAACTTCTCAGTGAATTAAGAAGAGGGCTCATCAGCTTAGAGTAAGGAAGGTGAGAGGGTTTTGGAAGTTTGAGGGGAGAAGTTGTAAATAATCACTTGGGAAAGTGGAAGAGGGAACTATCAGGTAACTAAAACCACCATCAGAATCAAAATGAATAATCTGTTTGCATTGACATGATTTCATGTATAGAAAAATAAATCCTAAAGACTCCACTAAAAAACTGTTAGAACTAATAAATAAATTCACCAAAGTTGCAGGGTACAAAATCGACATACAAAAGTCAGTTGTATTAGAACTAATAAATAAATTCAACAAAGTTGCAGGGTACAAAAGCGACATACAAAAGTCAGTTGTATTACTATATAATAACAATGAACTATCTGAAAAAGAAATTATGTAAACAATCCCATTTATAATAGCACCAAAAAAGGTAAAATATTTAGGCATAAATTTAGACAAGGAGCTGAAAGATATGTACACTGAAAACTATAAAGCATCGATGAAAGAAATTTAAGGAAACACAAAGAAATGGAAAGATAACCATGTTAATGGGTTGTAAGAATTAGTATTATTAAAATGTCCATACCACCCAAAGTGATCTACAGATCCAATGTAATCCCTATTAAAATTCCAGTGGCACTTTTCACAGAAATAGAAAAAATAATCCTAAAATTTGTATGGAACCAGAAAGACCTCAAATGGACAAAACAAAGTTGAGAAAGAACAAAGCTGGAGGTATCACACTTCCTGTTTTCAAATTATACTACAAAGCTATAGTAAGCACAACAGTATGTTATTATCATGAAAAAAGACACACAGATCAATTGAACAGAATAGAGAGCCCCAAAATAAACACAGGTATATATGGTTAACAAATTTGACAAAGATACTAAGAATACACAATGAGGAAAGGATAGTTTCTCCCGTAATGGCATTGGAAAACTGGATATTCACATGCCAAAGAATGAAACTGGACCCCTATCTTAAACTACATACAGAAATCAACTCAAAATAGATTAAAGAGTTAAGCCTAAGACTTCAAACCATAAATCTCCTAGGAGAAAACGTAAGGGAAAAGCTCCCTGACATTGGTCTTGGCAATTTTTTTTTTTGGATTTGACACCAAAAACACAAGCCACAAAAGCAAAAATAAACAAGTGGGACTACATAAAACTAAAGTTTCTGCATAGCAAATGAAAGAACCAACAAAATGAAAAGGCAACCTACAGAATGGGAGAATATATCTGTCAACCATATATCTGGTAAGGGGTTATCATGAGAGACTATGGACTCTGGGAAACAAACTGAGGGCTTCAGAGGGGAGGGGGTGGGGGAATGGGATAGGCCGGTGATGGGTATTAAGGAGGGCACGTATTGCATGGTGCACTGGGTGTTATACGCAAGTAATGAATCATCGCACTTTACATCAAAAACTAGGGATGTACTGTATGGTGACTAACATAATATAATAAAAAATATTATTAATAAAAAAAAACAAAAAAAAACCCCAACCCCCCCCAAAAAAACCCCAAAATATATAGGAACTCTTACAACTCAATAGCTAAGCAAACACACACTCACAACCCATCCCCCCATAAAGACAAAATCAAACAAATAACCCCATTAAAAATGGTCAAAGGACTTGAAAAGAGATTTTTTTAAAGACTACGTATAAGTGGCCACTGGGTGTATGAAAAGGAGCTCAATACCACTAATCATCAGAGAAATGCAAACCAGAGGCACAATGAGCTATCACTTTACACCTGTTAGGATGTCTATTGTCAAAAGAAGAGATAACAAGCACTGGTGAGGTTGTGGAGAAGAGGGGGCTCTTGTACATGCTGATGAGAATATAAATGCAACAACAATTTAAAAAAAAACAGTTATAAGAGGAATAAGGTCTAAGGATCTACTGTACAGCATGGTGGCTTTTGGTAATAAGACTGTATTGCAAGCTTGAAATTTGCTAAGAGGGTAGATGTTAAGTGCTCTAAAAAAAAGGTAACGAGTGAGGTGACAATTGTATTAATTAACCTGATCATAGGAATCATTTCACTATGGATACATATATTGAATCATCATGTTGTATGCTTTAAATATATTGCAATTTTATTTGTTAATTATACCTCTATAAAGCTGAAGAAAATATTATAAGCAGTTGAAGCAGTGGAAAATTGGTTCATTTTTTTTTTCAGTTTGGTAAGTGTTGGGCTGGCACCCTAGTAAGTCTTCAGATATTTGGGAAATTGGGACACAGGAGAGACTTAAAGTTGTATTAAACTCAATTTTGAAGCCGCCCTGCCCGAGTGCTACACAGTCGTTGAAGGAACACATGGGTTAATCTATATCTGCTGGAAAATGAACCCAGACCAACCAGATACTTGATACCCTTCTTTTTAAAAGAGATTTTATTTTTAAGTAACCTCTACACCCAACATGGGGCTTAAACTCACAACCCTGAGATTGAGAGTTGCAGGCTCTGCTGACTGAGCCAGCCAGGCATCCAGAGACACACAGGACCCCTCTTAACGGGCTCAATCCTGGTGATAATATGGTGATGGGGAGGTTTAGAAGTTATTACTCCCCTCTGGAAACCAGAAGAAAATTCATTACATTCACATTTCATTAAAAGTAGAATGATGTGTAACGTGCTATCATCACTCCTTGACACTCTCTGCAACTTTCCTGGCAACAGATGTCAATTTTCTCTGATGGTTGATGCTAGACCCTGAGGACTGATGGGTGAGGGAGTAGAGATTGAGATCACTCCACTTTCCAAAGGTGTATGCTCTGGGGATCCAGGGAGGGAGGCAAGCAGCATTCCCGGGGTGCTGCCTGGTCCAAGTGTGATGATGCTGTGGCTGTGGCTTAGTGACTTTTTTCACATGACCTCTGTTCTCTGCCTTGTAATCTGGGGGTGGGGGGAAGATGTCAACATCAAATGCTCTCTGCCCAAGCCCCTGTCCTTTCCTCTCCACTGATTGCTAAATGATTCCACACCACACATAGGGGAGGGCCTGAAGATATAGCAAGTGACAGAAACATTTGAGGTGGGGTTAAGAGGATGCTGTGATTTTCACCTATGTTATCAGGGACAGACGATAATGGGATTCTTGTCACTATGGCCCATAGAGGAGAAATGATACAATTCCATCAACTGGTTCATTACCATCAGGAATGGTGGAAAGGAGAGAAATAATTCATCTCAATCAGCCCTTTCTTTGTTTTGGTTAACTGTTAGTTTTTGTATATCCACAGGATGGAACGATATGCTGCCAATAAAATCCTATTTTTGAAGAATACTTCATGACGACTGACAGTCTTATGATATAATCTTAAATGTGAAAAAGAGGATGCAAAAATTTATTCACAGTACGATCCCATGCAGAGGGAAAAGCATTTAAGGAATTCTATAAAATGATGGGATCTCTGATTGAATATTTTTTCTTTTTTTTATGTTGCTGTATTTTCCAAATTCTACATACTAAACTTCCTCTGATTTTTCAATTAGAAAAATCAAAAGCATTATTTTTGAAATGTCACTTCTTTCCTTGTTGAAACTACAAGGCTCACTTTCAGGATCACCTGAAATTACAGAAGTGAAAGGTAAGAAAGGGAGGATCGGGGAGTGGTTTTCTCATTTTGGCAGCTCGATTGGAATTACTCAAGCTGACAGGTTTTATTTTAACTTTGCCTAATGGAGAAGTGAGGGGAATAAAGTAAATTGAAGGACAGAGTATAGTATAGGGTTGGCTAGAAATTCCATTATAATAAAGAATTAGAAAATGTAGGCATTGGAAAAGATAGCCAGGTTTATTAATTCTTTAAAAAAAAAAGCAGAGATGACAACAGCAAAAAGATTCATCTTTTTTCCAAAAATAAATGTGTGTCTTGTTAACCAACTCAGTGCTCATAGTTAGTCTATACCTCGTAACAACACAGGAATAAATAACAACAAACAATGCTATCACTTGTATACTTTAGTCTTTCCAATAGTTATACTTAACATTTCAATTATCTTAGAGTAAAAATAATAACATAGTAGAAAAGGATTTCAAATCTCCTTTGTAGTAAATTCAGGATTACCAAACGCTGAGAGTCATCTCCATGGAGTTCCTGTGTTTCTACACGGCAAAAAAGACTGCAGATAAGTCTACTTTGGAGGAATTGTTGTGCGTGCTCTTGAGTCTGTACAGTTTTAATAAGGAAAGAAAATAAAATGTTGACAATAAAGGTTCTGTCTCAAACCATCATTACATTCCAGGGCATTTTTATATAATACTATTTTTAATTGAAGCCTATTCATAGAATCACTGAATTTTAGAGGCTGAAGTAATTTTGGAAATAAGACGAGCCATCTCACTTTACAGATTAGAATATTGGTGTCAAACCTCAGACTAAATTCAGGGACTGCTGAAGCTTTTATTTGAAAGGTCATCAGAATCAAAATGAATCAACATAGTATTTTAAATTGTAAAAATGTCCAGCTGACTCTGGGCTGTGAAATTTCTTCTCCAGCCTTCCTTACTGGGTAGCAGGAAATGGCTGCTCATGAGTGGAATGACAGGCTGAGAAGACTTCGAAAAACAAAATATGTTGTTTGTGAGTGTGGACAAGTGGATGCAATGCCTTTTTGAAATATTTCATTCGGCAAATAAAAATACCCATGCATAAAGAGTTAAGTTCCAATTTATCTTAAAAATGATTTTTTTCAGATGATGATGGATGGATAAGAAGCTACAGTGTTCACTTTTCTTTTTCTAATTTCATAACATGTAGTATTTCTCTCCTTCTTTGATCCCCATGCTCCATGCTGATGGATTTAATACCGTTTTTGTGTTACTATATTTGGATTAATTTGTTATGTATGCTTTTTAATTTACTTTTAAGGTAAATGATCATGATCATTAGCTTTGTAGTTCTTTTTTTTACTTTGGTCACTACGCTCAGTAATGGATAATCTTGGTTGCAGTGGGAAACAAAATAATCATATAAAGTCTGCTCTTTTGACCAACAAATAAACAAGCCCCCAAATGATCACTCTAAATCCAATTAAAGTTCAAATACTGAGCCTTTGGTTGAACACAGAATTTCTAACAAAATTACAAGGGGTGATTCCATTCCCTCATGCTATTTTAAAGCTTCTAACTTGACATATTGAAGTGGTATTAACTGAATTCATTAAACATGTGATAGCAGATACGATACTTAAGAACACCATACAACTATAATTCCACTTTTGTTATCTACTCATTGCTGCAAATAAAGGACATATTTAAGGACCAGCTAATCTACTAATTTTAACAAGATTTCCATTTAAAAGGTGTGTTTGTAATATATTTTTCATTTATTCCTCAAATATTATTGAGTCCCTGATATGAGTCAGGCACTCTTAGGCTCTGAGTCACTCTGCTTTCATTGAGTTTACATTCTAGTGGGATGGGGGCCAGATAGAAAAAAATGAATAAATGAACAAGACGAATTTAGCCAGTTAGAAGTACTAGGAAGAAAAGAAGTTAGAGGATGTGTGATAGAAGACGACGAAAGGAGGGGAGCTAATTTAGACTGGGTGGTCAGGAATACCCTCAATGAGGGTATGTGAACTAAAATACAAATGACAGAAGATCAAGGATGGAGAGACACACAAGGTGAGATCAGATATGGTGAAGGAACAAATTACAGGAAGGTCAAATGGAATAATGTTCTAGGGAATAGGGCAAACACCCTAAATTGAGAATGGAATTGACATGTTCAAAGATTAGAAAGAAATCCAGTATGGCTGGAATGTAGCAAGTGACTATGTTAATGATGGAAGAAAAGAGGGATCGAATACTGAACCATTGGGTGCTTCAACATTAAGAGGTAGAGCTCAGGATGAGGGAACAGAAAAGGGAACTGAGAATGAATAGCCAGAGAGCAAGGGCAGAAAACGTGCAATATCATGGGAGCCATAATTTAAACATCGAGGCCATGGTGACCAAAGTAGTTTCAGGGAGACAGTTGGAGACAGGATTGGAAGGGGTGAAGAGAGAAGAGCAGGTAATGAAATGGTGACAGAGTATAGACAACATTTTAGACAAGTTATTCTGTGAAGAGTGGCAGAGAGATATTTCTCCACATCCTCACCAACAATTGTTATTGTCACATTTTTTTTAATTTTAGCCATTCTGATAAGTGTATAAAGATAACTCATTGTGGTTTTAATTTGCATTTTCCTAAATTGCTAATGATTTTGAACATCTTTTCATGTGCTTATATACCATCTGTATACCCTCTTTGATGAAATATTCTTTCATGTGCTTTGCCATTTATTTATTTATTTGTTATTTTTAAATGATTTTATTTATTTATTTGAGAGAGAGAAAGAGAGTACGAGTTGGAGGGGGGGCAAAGGGAGAAGGAGAAGCAGACTCCCTGCTGAGCAGGGAGCCCGACAGGGGGCTTGATCCCAGGACCCTGGGATTGTGACCTGAGCTGAAGGCAGACTCTTAACTGACTGAGCCACCTGGGTGCCCCTGCCCCTTTTTAAACTGGATTGCTTGTTTTTCTTCCGTTGAGTTTTGGGAAATCTTTATATATTCTAGACACTAGTGTCTTATCAGAGATATGGCTTGCAGATATTTTCTCCCACTTGCTAGCTCTTTTCATCATCTTAACAGTATTTCACAGAGCAAAAGTTTTAAATTTTGATGAGATCCAGTTTATCAATCTTTCTTTTTAATAGATAATGCTCCTGGTTTCAAGTCTAAGAATTTTTTTGCATAGCCCTAGATCCTGAGAGTTTCTCTAATGTTGTTACTTACAAGTTTTGTAGTTTTACTGTGTATGTTTAAGACCATGATTCATTTCGGGTTAATTGTTGTATAAGATGTGAGGTTTAGATAAAGGTTCATTTTTTGCCTATGGATTTCTACTATATGATATATTTAAATTAAAATATATAATTTATAATCCAAGTGGAATAAGTATTGATATTTTTCACATCCTCCATCAATTTTGATATTTTCCTATTATAAGTGTGAGACACTCCTAGAAAAGTCATTTCATGTAGCAGTATAAAGCAGGGACAAATATTTTCATAACAACATCAGCAGTTTTTCTTTCTACCGTCTCCAACATGGGACTACCCACATTAAGCAACAGTCGAGATATGTTTTAATTTAGAAAATGTATGATCAGTGATAGTGTGAGAGTTTCTAATTAGAAACTAGAGGTTCTAAATTTCATTTTAAGAGAAAAAAAATCCAGCTTCTTCTTTTGGCTGCCTTGATCTACACAGGTAAAATGAAAGAAGGCCATCAGTATAGGCATTCAATCTGTTTTTCAGAATTAACAACACTGGTTTTCCCTCAAATTCCCATGAAACTTACCTTAACCTGCACTCAATTTCATAGGCACTATGGTCGCAACTTCCTACACTGTGTCCATGAGTCCAGTCTCATGTACAGTGAATTCATAGTATACCAGATCAATCTTCTTGAAAACCCCCCCCTTTAAAAAAATACTTTATTTTATTTATTAGGGAGAGAGAGATAGAGAGAGAGTGTGCAAGTTGGGGGGAGAGGCACAGGGAGAGGGAGAAGCAGACTCCCCGCTGAGCAGGAAGCCTGATGTAGGGCTCGATCCCAGGACCCCGAGATCATGACCTGAGCCAAAGGCAGATGCTCAACGGACTGAGTCACCCAGGTGCCCCTAAAACCCTTTTTATCATATTTCTTTCTGTTCCCTTCCTTTACAGTCAACAGCTCCTCATTTACTAATAAATAGCCCAGATTTCTTCCCTTGGCATTGCAAGCTCCCCCACACTGACCTATACAGTACTTGTCTATGTAAACTAGTCTAATTCCATCTCCGACTGACCACAAACTGCCAGCAACTACTCTTTTACTCATGTTATCCTTTTCTAGCTAACATTCTATCTGTTGAATAGACTCCTGTTTTTCCTAGTCAGTGAAAATGCTAACTCCCCCAATCGATCTGCTCTAATCATTCTAGCCCAAATCTTCCAAGGGTTTCCTTTGTCATCCAGGTTAAAATACAAGAGACTTACCATCATCCAGGAGACCCTTCCAGATCTGGTCAGTGTTATCTCTCTGACCTTTTCTCTTCTGACGTTTCTCAGCTCACTAATGGCACTTCCTCCATCTTGAAGCTAGCAGCGGCACATCTTCCAATCTCTTGGATCCACTCTTCCGTCTCCCGCTTTCACTTGCAAGGATCCTTTTGATTCCATTGAGCCCATCTGGATAACCCAGAATAATCTCCTTACCTCAAGATTCTTAACTTAATCACATCAGCAAAGTCCCTTTTGCCATGTGAGGTACCATCCTCACAGGTCCCAGGGATGAAGACATGGATGTTTTGGGGGCTCGTTATTCTTCACGTAGTATTTCCTTGCTTCATTCAAGTTTTTCATTAAATGTCACCTAGTCATTGCTGCCTCCTCTGAGTGCCCTAAATGAAATTCATACCTTCCTTTCTCTGTATATTCCTCCTCCTTAGTTTCCTTTCCTTATTAACACTTATCACCACTTGACATAATAATTTTGTTTGTATCTAAAATACAAGCTCTCCGGGGGTGTCTGGGTGGCTCAGTCGGTTAAGCATCTACCTTCAGCTCAGGTCATGATCCCAGGGTCCTGGGATGGAGTCCCGCATTGGGTTCCCTGCTCAGCAGGGAGTCTGCTTCTCCCTCTCCTCCCTGCTTGTGCTCTATCTCTCTGTCTCAAATAAATAAATGAAATCTTAGAAAAAAAAAACAATACAAGCTCTCTGAAAGCAAGAATTTTGTTTTTTTTGTTCACTGCTATATCCCCTGTCCTGCACTCCATCTAGAACAATGCTTGCCATATAGTAGGTTCTCAATAAATGTTTATTGAAATGATGAATGTTGACTTTGTACACTTATTATTTTCCTACTCCCATATACATTCCTAGAAGTTGAGGACTATGTTTCTTTAAATGTTTTTCCATTTTCTTTTTAAAATTATGTTCAATTAGCCAACATATAGTAGTACATCATTAGTTTTTGATGTAGTGTTCAATGATTGAGAATTATGTTTTATATCAAATTCATACACTTTATGTACTGAAGAAATCCAATTTCATTATTATGATTTTATCTTGCCCAGTGAGGAGTCAGAATCCTCTGTCCTACATTCCTATTCTGACCTTATTCTCTCTCTTCATTTTTAGAAATTCCCATTCATTTATTTTGTATAGCAGAAAAGTGCTTTCTCTTACTCTTCTCCTGAGATGGAGCACACAGGCAGGAGAGTTTTCTTCAAGTCACTGGCCTCTGGCTTTACTATACAGAGGGAAAAAAACTGGAAACATAGTAGCAACTTAGACATCATATCACATAGCTTGAAATAAATTTTAAATAAACACTTGCCTCAAAGTATGTCCTTAAAATCAATAAAGGTCATTTTATGTGGTTTAAAAAGTCACAGTGGAGTTTAATACACGTTTGACTATCAATGATACCTTTTAAAAAATGATTTTTTTATTTTTGAGAGAGAGAGGAAGCAGGGAGGATGGGGCAGAGGGAGAGGGAGGGGGAGAATCTTAAGCAGGCTCTGTGCTAAGCACGGTGCCTGACGTGGGGCTCAATCTCACAACCCTGAGATCGCGAACTGAGCCAAGTGAAGAGTTGGATGCTTAACCAACTGTGCCACCCAGGTGCCTCTGTTAGTGGATAGGTTTAATACCAATCAGAAACATCAGCGTCTCATACAAGATGGAAGGAAGAAACCCTGGAGAAAGGAGACTCTGATTGTGTCACTAGCTTAATATATATATATATATTACCTATTTGAGTCTCAGTTTCCTCATTTACAAATGGTGACAATAAAGGCAACCACATTTACCTAACATTGATTGAAAGTAAAAAATGATGATATGGTGAATAAGTCAGATATGGTTCTTATGGTTCTTGTAATAACTTCAAACCATGACTCAATCCTGGCCATATAGAGTGCTTGGATCAGGGTGGAGTAGAGGAGTGTGATACAGGGAAAGACCCAGGAGAAGGAGGAGAGATCTGTCCTCATGGAATTGGCAGTCTCCCTTTCCCTTAGGAGTCAGAGGCCAGAAGTTTTCAACAAAATGACCTCTGAGAATATTAAACTTCAGTAGAATCCTAAGTAGAGATCGGAATCCAAAGGAGTCGAAACTCTAGAGAACAATATTGGGAATAACACTTCAAGACTGAGAACTAAGACTGCAGGGGCAGAACTGTGGGGAAAATGGACTATACAGAAGGAATGGAGAGAATCAGGTGCATTCTCTAGCAACAGAGCTAGCTATCAGGGATGAGGCAAGAAACAGGGGTAATTACCCTTGTGCATGAGATCACACAATAGATAAGAGACCTAGCTCTAGATGTCCTGGGTAAAGGGGAGCCAATCATGAAGATCACCCACTTTCAAAGGTATATGCCTGCTGCTATTCCTGGGTCCTCAGGTTCTATGACTTTGGTGTGTCATACAACACCATATGCATATCTTTGCAGGTGAATCATTCAAATACATTTTCAGGCTAGGATTTTATTCCTGATTTTACAAAGTGGAGAAATGCCTGGGGCCAGGCCTGGGTAGAGACTGGTAGATCTAGGACATCCTATGATCAAAAACTGATCACTTTTATTAACATATACAACAATAAGTTGCAATAGCATTCAAAAAAGTAGCATAAAAACCAAGTCCAAGTACATGTGTACTTGAGATTTAAGGGTTTTTTTTTTTTTTGTATTTCCAAAATACCCAAATAATTGAATAGGGACAGTGGAGAGGCTCCATAGCTCTCAAATGGCTACTCTGGTTTGTCCCTGGGAAATAGCAGGTTGCTAACATTCTTGCTTTAACAATGCTAAAAATAACACCACAATCCGTTTCAAGAGTAGGGAATCAAAAATGAAGAAGATTAACTAGAAGATGTGTCAGCAATGATTGAAAAGAACCCAAATGAATCATTTGGAGCTGTCACTACTGAGAGACAGGTTCTCTGATGTCTTGGCCTGTTTCATAAAGGCTGCTAACGTCTATAGCTATACACACATAGAGTCTGGTGTTATGAAGCCAACTTGATGTGATGTGAAGATGGTGGTACTTCTGGTCACATCAAAGAATGAATCAATTTGTTGCAAATAGATGAAAATGCAATTTGTTTACCAGAGTGTGGCTATAAAATCCTTAACCCCCTTCACTCACAGCCCTGTGTCATGGAAAGCCTGTGTTACTAAATTTTCTCTTTTTCACTAGTGGGCTGTCTTACTATAAATATTGTGCAAACGAATGCCACAATTAGCATTTTTTTTAAAAGATTTTATTTATTTATTTGACAGAGATAGAGACAGCCAGCGAGAGAGAGAACACAAGCANCTTCTGGTCACATCAAAGAATGAATCAATTTGTTGCAAATAGATGAAAATGTAATTTGTTTACCAGAGTGTGGCTATAAAATCCTTAACCCCCTTCACTCACAGCCCTGTGTCATGGAAAGCCTGTGTTACTACATTTTCTCTTTTTCACTAGTGGGCTGTCTTACTATAAATATTGTGCAAACGAATGCCACAATTAGCATTTAACCCATCTCCATGGATGAATTCACTCATTCAGTTAAGTTTTTATTGAGTGTTTACTAAATGCTGGGTAATCCTCTAAGCCCTGGGGTACATTATATGAACGAGACCAAGTCCTCACCCTCAAGGAGGGTAGACTCTAGCTCCCAACGTACACCCAATTGCTTACCTCCTAATCTAGAGTCCAGTGCTGAAGGGAATGAAATCAGTCCCTGCTCCTTTATCTTCCCCAGCATTCTACACGTACATGGTGGCAGTTAGCATACCAGATCGAATTGTAGGCTAACTAGGAGTACCCCATTAGGCTGTGAGCAACTTGGGAAGAGCCAGAGTGCTGACTGAACAGAATCCTTCAACTGAGATCCCAGGGAGGTAACTGTGTATCATTTGTTCCACACTCACTCACCCAGGATCTAAGCTAGGAGGGCAGGAGCCTTACTTGCTCATGGCTGTATCTCCAGTGCCTAGGACAGTGCCTGGAATATTCTAGGCACTCAATAAATATCGGTTGAGTTAATAAATTTACAAAGAAATCAGTTTTCTGATTGAACTACTTTGTGCACTGTGTTCTTGCTCATTTCACGGGGCATGCAGTAAAATTCCCCTGTAGCTTCTGCCAGAATCTTGGCACAAGCGTAGTTTGTAAACTGGATTATACATTGGCACATTATCTACCCATGGCTATGACTCTAACTGATTCATGCCCTTAGAGCCAGCACCCAGCAAGAGAGAACTTTAAGCCCCTAAGCCTTATTCATGGCTAGAGCTCTTTTTTATTTTANCCTTGACCATTTTTCCTTGATTTTGCTTTGTTTCCTGACTTGTTCCTCTTTTTCCCTGGTTTCTTCTTTCTTGCATTTCTTTTCATTTTGACCCTACATTGGGCCTTTGGATCTGTGATTGCTTCTCTGGCTCTGAAGGTCATGGGACTGTGCTGAAATTGCCTTGTAGACTATCCAGGCTGGTTTGGCTACCTTCAGTAACTCCATTTCTTGATAAGGCCATCAAATGCCATAATCCTCTTCAGAGTTGCCTCCCATGGCTGGCATCCACTCATATTGGCTTAATCCAGCCCCCAAGAAGAGGAATCAGACAAAATAGGCATTCAATAATTGTTTGTTTATTTGAATTCATTCATAGTAGTGGATACGAAATGGGGTCGCTTCCGGCCTCACAGCAATCCCTTCGGTGATCATGCCTATGTTCTTCTCCTTCCTTTAGAGGAATTCTCTTCTGCCCCAAACACATCATCTAAATATAATCTATTTTCTTATATCACACACCTCCCTCGTCATAGTTAGTGATCAAGAAGGGAGAAATTGGCATGTGACCTANGGCTGGCATCCACTCATATTGGCTTAATCCAGTCCCCAAGAAGAGGAATCAGACAAAATAGGCATTCAATAATTGTTTGTTCATTTGAATTCATTCATAATAGTGGATACGAAATGGGGTCGCTTCCGGCCTCACAGCAATCCCTTCGGTGATCATGCCTATGTTCTTCTCCTTCCTTTAGAGGAATTCTCTTCTGCCCCAAACACATCATCTAAATATAATCTATTTTCTTATATCACACACCTCCCTCGTCATAGTTAGTGATCAAGAAGGGAGAAATTGGCATGTGACCTAGAAGTCACCTTAACTCTCTTATCAGAACAACCTTGGAGGACTTTGGAAATGGGAGCAGAATCTAGAACCATGCGATTTGCTGATCAAAACATTCCTTCTCCAGTCATAAAGTTAGTCAACAAACGAATGTCTTCAACTCATTTTGCTACCACTGTCCACCAGGGTGAAGTATGTCCATTCTTGAGCACTTTCTCTTTCTCCCTTTATTGAATGGGAGTTTTTTATTGATATTATATTCTGCTTCCACTATTATATATTGATTATTTTGTGGGTGGATAAATTTGTCATTTAGTTATCAGGTATATGCATATAAAGAACCACATTTGGGGGCACCTGGATGGCTCAGTCAGTGAAGTGTCTGCCTTTGGCTCAGGTCATGGTCTCAGGGTCTTGGGATGGAGGCCTGCTTTGGGCTCCCAGCTCAGCAGGAAGTCTGCTTCTTCCTCTCCTTCTGTCTCTCCCGTCCACTCATGCTCTCTCTCTCTCTCTCTTTCAAATAAGTAAATAAAATCTTAGGAAAAAAAGAACTACATTTGAACTTGGTCAACAAGAACAGATGTCATTTTGAGATCCTGGACTTGGAGATGATCCTGTGGCTATGTATGACCACTTCTGGGTTGTTTCTTGTGGGGGAGGCCTGGGAATGTTTATGAGTTGCATGTGGGAAAATCGCGTTATGCTTGGTGCTAATGATAATGGGAAGAGGGGTGTTTTTACAAGCATATTATAGGAAGAAGGTGTGTGTATGCTAGACAGTCAAGGGGCAAAATAAGGTTTTCAGAAGTTAACATGGCTCCCAATGATTGTCTTAATTGTGACATCTCTGCTATCACCACTTTCCTGCAGAAACTGCTGCTTCTTGCACCCTGAACTACTGTCTTTGGTTCAAATGAGTGTTTCTCTACCCTTACATGACCTTACGAAGCCAACCACGGGGGGCAGTTGTCAGTTTGGGGAGAGGGTACATTTCTCAAAGTAGTCCAATCAGATTATCTTTCCTGAGATTTTTCGTATTCCTGTGGTAGCCATATATCTAGCTTCATAGGGAGGGATGTGAATGCTCAGAAGGAGAAGTGAGAGATGGAGAAAAATAGAATGACAGAAAGGGAGGGAAAGAGAAGAAAGAGCAGCAGATTCTGACAGTGGACAAGTCCCTGCTTCTAGTTCCAGAGTGTTTTGGTTATTGCCCTCTGAAAGCTTGGTTCATTTCTTCATTCATTTTTATGAACACTTCATGGCCTTCCAAGCATATTCCTTTTATCTAGGCTACTTTAAATTAGGTTTCTCTTGCCTAACACCTGTAACCGTCCACACCAATATACTCTGCTAGTTTGTAATCCATTACTCGGTGACGAAATTAAAAATTAAAAAAATTAATGGAACAGAATTAATAGAATATTTTTGAGTGCATCACATGAAGTGTTGGTTTGACACTTGTGTTTGCGGGTGTTGCATACACATGCTCGATCGCTAAGAACATCATGCTCAAAAATGTTTGAAAGCCATGGCAGGAAAGCATTTGAATCTGTGACTACTTGAAGAGTGTAAGAAATCAGTGTAGATCATTTTGCTTTTAATGAGCAACCCAGATATGTGGGAGGTGAAAAAAGCCTCGAGAAAGGCCGAGTCATTAAAGAAACTTCTCTGTACTTGAAGCGAAATAGTCTCCCCAAAGTGACACTGTGGAATAATTCATGCTTATGAATTTGGTGAGGACTGGAAACCAAAAGGCCAGAAAGAAGTTCCTTTCAGTAGCTACAGGCTCACAACCTGCGAGAGTTCCAATTACCCAGGTGATTGGCTTAGTGTGAAATCTCCATATTATGCAAAATACGAGGAAGGATCAGAGGAAGTTAATAGAATCAAGGCAGTGATGAGTACACAATCATAGCAGGATAATGGGTGTGCAGCAAGACTCATTTTGAAAAATAAAGCAAAATAATCAGGACGACTTAGTTATGAATGGACACCTAAGCTAATTTCCTTCGGTGTTGCTGGAGTATCACGAGGCTCTGGTTGGTGGAATTCTGCTCCAGAAGGAGGGATTCAGTCTCTAAATAAAAGCTGCCATGAAATAACAGACTTATCGCTGAAGCGGATAACTTTGGTTGAGTGGCAGTTACAGTTGCTCTATGTCAAGTTGAGGCTGAAGTATGGATATAGGGAGCAGTGTCTCGCCTGAAGGAGATCCTGCCACTGATCCAATCATCTGGAGGGAAAATGCAATCTTTGTTAGGAGAGACTTGAACTGTAGGAGGGTTTTAGGTACGCTTGAGGGTGGGGGCTAACTCTTGGTCAAGACACTAGAGCAACATTGCCCCGTAGAGTTTTCTGTGATGACAGATGAGTTCTGTGCTGTCCTATACAGTAGCCTCTAGCCATATTTGCTGAACCCTTGAAATAAGCCTAGCGAGACAGAGGAATTGAAGTTTTAAATTCTATTTCAGTTGCATTAATTTACACTTAAGTTTAAATAACGGCACGTGGCTAGCGTCCTCCACAGTGCAGAGCGGAGTCTAGCCCGGGAGAACGTCTAGGCGTTTAGGCGGCAGCTACCTGGTGGTGGGTCTGAACCCTCGGCGTGGAAACAGGGCGGGAGCAAGGCGCAATGCCCATGGTGGACCGCTCTGAACGGAGGCCCCTGGAAGAAAGCAAAACTTGCCCCTGTTAGTCAGGCACCGCTTACTTCCTACACACTCCTGTTCCTTGAATTCTCACCTCTCTCTGGAGAGGTCCTTTGTGAAATCCCACTCTGCTGGATTTGGGCTCAGGGAATTCACAGGAAGGAGCTTGTCTACAGGATGACTTGGGTGTTAAAGGGGACAAGGGTGCCTGGGTGGTTCATTCTGTTAAGCATCTGACTCTTGATCAAACCTCGGGTCTTGATCTCAGGGTCGTGAGTTCAAGCCCTGCACTGGGCTCTGTGCTGGGTGTGGAGCCTACTTTTAAGAAAAGGGGTTGGGCGGGGGGAGAACATCCTTGTGTTCTAGGGCTTATACTTGCAGGAGGAATCAAAATAAAAGCATTTTACCCAAAGGTATGTAAAAGTTTCAAACTTTTAGTGAAACTATTAACTTTGCCTTATGGACAGATTAAACAAAAACATTTTGTTGTATTCTGTATTTAAAGAGACATAAATTGAGCTAAAATGATGTGGCTTACTAGACATAGCTTCTCACTGGAGTCTAATTCATATAATATCGGACCTGCTAACTGATTCTAAACAAGTTTCGTATGCTCTGTACAAAAAAAATGGTGTCATTATCCTCCCACAAGTTATCTCCGTGAAAAACTCAAAAACACATTTTTTTTGTAAAATTAAAAAAAAACTTTTAAAAACATATTGTGCAGGCTTTACTTGTCCACTATAGAAAACGGATAAGATACAAGTAATCACAAAGGAGGAAAAAATCATTGATGCTGCCATGGAAACTACAGTTAAATTCTGTATGTACCACCAGAGTATTTTTTGTCCTGCATGACTAATAAAGTCCTTTCTACATGCATGTACCCACATGTATATTAAAATGAGATCACCTAGCATAATTGTAATCGGTTTTTCTCTTTCCATGTAAACAGATACAAAGTTTTGTTTCAAAACAGACACATTTGCATACATTTTGTAATTTTTTAAAGCTGCATAATATTTCATTGTGTGGATGAATCAGAATTAATTTGGCCATTCTCCTGTTGTTGTACATTCAGGTAACTATTTATGCAAGTATTTCCTTTAAGGTATTCTTTTGACTAGATAGTTACATTTCAGAGGAAATAAAATAGGATGATCCCTTTTTTTTAAGCTTTTATTTATTTATTGACAGAGAGAGACAGCCAGCAACAGAGGGAACACAAGCAGGGGGAGTGGGAGAGGAAGAAGCAGGCTCCCAGCAGAGCAGGGAGCAGGGAGCCCGATGCGGGGCTCGATTCCAGGACCCCGAGATCACGCCCTGAGCCGAAGGCAGATGCTTAAGGACTGAGCCACCCAGGCGCAGCTAGGATGATCTCTGTCTTTAACAGCTGAGATTATTGAGCCCTTACTGTGTGCTACATATTATTCTAATTGTTATGTGAGTTTACTTCTTGCGCACTCCTGTTCCTTGATTTCTCACCTATATTTGTGGAGGTCCTTTAAAAATAAATAATTAATTTGAATAAGTGCTACTATTATAACCATTTTACATATGGTAAAACTGAGGCACAGGGGAATTTATTCACTTGCTCAAGATCATTTCATGATTGAGGAGAAATCTGGACGGTAATCCAAACAGTCTTACTCTAGTCTTTGCCCTGAACCACAATCTCTACTATGCTCCCTCACCGTAAATTTTGCTTTGGTTGCTCACATTGGAGAGCCCTTTCACCATTATTTCTCATCTACAGGGCTGTCTCTTGGGCTTTTGCTACTCTAAGCACATTGGAAAATATGCCACCACTCAAATATCAAAAGGTTCCAATGGACAAAAGGAACTCTTTGGTTTTGGGTAACCCCAGTTGCAGGGGTAGGAAAAGATAAACACTCAACAACGGCAAAGAATGTCAGCATCAGTTCAGTGTTTCCATCCTAGTCAGTAACTATGGTAGCTAGTATTTTTCTTCTATTTTTATTGTAGTGTTCCTTTAATTGGGCCTCATGTTATTAATTCACATATCACATTCTTTTTTCCCATTGGTTGCATGGGAGGAGGGGTGATGATCCATATTCTATTGATTTCTGTTGTCTAGGGCCTAGAACAGTGTGTTTTAATGTCCATGGAAATGCAAACACATGATCTTGTGACTTTAGTTTGGCCATAAAGTGCATTCATAGATTCCATAGCTTCAACAAAGAAGCAACCTTGGTCTACGATGTTGTGATACAGTAAGAAATAAGTATTTTGGGTTTGTCCCTGCTTTTTGGCACACAGCTCCTAAAAACCCTTGTAATTTCCTGAGTGACAGGTGTGATAGGAGCATCGTCTGTTATAATATTTGGTCTTAGTCCCAGTTCCTGACACAAGAGCTTCCAAGACCCTTTGAATGTCAGGAGTGATGAGTATCTTTTTTGTATGCTAATGAGACGGCTGGTAGCTGGGGCTCCTACTAGCATCAGGATGTGTTTGGCAGAAAGACCAAAGCAGGATTAGAGGGTTAAACCTTTCAGCCCCACCGCCCCAACCTCCAGTGGCGGGAGAAGGGCTAGAGATTAAGTTAATCACCCATGGCTAACGCTTGAATCAATCGCGTCCACGTCATAGAAACTCCATTAAAAAACAGAAAGAAAGTCCTAAATGATTGGGCTCAGAGAGCTCCTGGGTTGGGGAACATGTCGAGGTGCCTTCTTCCCTCCTGTGCCTTGCCCTATATATCGCTCCCATTGGACTGTTCCTGTTCCTGAGTTGCGTCCTTTATTTAATAGAAAGTCAACTGTCTTCTGCATTCTGTGAGCCGTTCCAGCAAGTTATCCAACTTGAGGAGGAGGTCGCAGTAGTCGCTGGTCCATCTGAAGTGCGGGAGGCCCAGACACCAGCGCCTGGTGTCTGAAGTTGGGAGGCAGCCTTATGGGACTGAGCCTTTTACCCGGAAGGTCCGATGTCCGCCTTCGAGTCGGGAGAGTTGGAGAGTTGGTTGGTGCGGGGAACAAAACCTCACACGTTTGCTGTCAGAAGCGCTTGCGACAAGAAAAACAGACCAGCGTGTCTATTTACTAAATGACCACTGATGTGTAAGAATCCTGGCTCCTGAGCTGTGGCAGACCCTCAAGTGGGGCCCTTTGAGGTGGTTCTCAAAAGACAACAAAATATTTACATGGAAGGTCTCATTTATGTAAAAATCCTATGAAGGGACTGGATTATTTTTCTCAGCTTATATTGTCATTTTACGCTCTCTCTGATGGCAAAAAATCAAGAATCAGCCTAAAGTTATATATGACTCCACTGAATCAGAGAAATTAGGTTTTTACCAGTATGGTAAATGTTCAAAGATATTTTAACATTTAAAATATTATAAGGGGAATTCAGGAAAATGAGTGGTCACAGGGATGTTGCGTGGGCATGTCCATTTTTCAATCCATTCCTATGTCCTGCTCATTTGAATTAGCAATTGAACCAAATATTAAAACACATTAGAACATCAGTTGGGTTTGCCTTTTCATTTGGAAGTGCAGGCATATCTGCTGAGAAATCTCAGGTGTGACAATGTAATCAAGACTTTAGAAAAGCGTAGCCAAATGCAATTTATATCAGTGCTCAGAGAAAATTGATTTGATATTGTTTATATCATTTTTCTCTGCATTCATTTCTCAACCCATGCATATAAAAATGTTACTTTCTAACTCATGGACTCTAGATACTATAGATTATATGAAATTGGTCATACATTTAAGATTTTAGAATCTTAGGGAAAAAAAGTGTGTTCTACATAGTGATCCATCTTCAATAAAGCATCCATATAAAGAGAATTGATGTCCCTTTGTGCTTCCACTAGGCAGGAATCTGCCTGCTCCACGCTATTTACTATTTACATTAGCATGAGCGCTTGCTGTGTACCAGCATGGCAGGCAGTCGCCCCTGGCGGCTGGAGCCACGGAGGGACTAAAGCTGCCGTGGAAACCCACATTTATATGTGTGAACCAATCCCTCCCCTTCCTATCTCCACACTTTTAAAAGTGTGGCCAAAGGAGTCACAGAAGGCAATTGTGGCCTTTGCCTGGGAAGGGTCCCTAAAAGCAGAAAACAGTCTTGCAAGAGATTGTCAATAAAAATGATCAGTTTTCGTCAATTCATATCCTTATAAATGGATTCCATTTTTTTTAAAGATTTTATTTATTCCAGAGAGAGAGCGGGAGCAAGAGTGAGCAAGAGAGAAAACGAGAGAGAGATCAATTCATATCCTTATAAATGGATTCCATTTTTTTAAAGATTTTATTTATTCCAGAGAGAGAGCGGGAGCAAGAGTGAGCAAGAGAGAAAACGAGAGAGAGAGAGAGAGAGAGAGAAGCAGACTCTGCACTGTGTAGAGTCCAAGGAGGGGCTCGATCCCACCACCCTGAGATCATGACCTGAGCCAGAACCAAAAGTCGGGCGCTTAAACGACTGAGCCACCCAGGCGTCCTGTATTCAGTTTTTATAACATGAAGTTTTTGTGGCAAAAAATCTCCTCATTGCTGCATAGAGAAATGGGGCAAAAAAGAACCAGCTGTAATCATTAAATCTAAAATGTCCTAGAGACTGATAAATAAACTATGATAAAATAGGCCTCAAGATATGAAAGATTCTGACCTGGTCCTTGACCTAAGGATTCCCTAGGATGAAATATTTCTTCTTTCTTTATAACAACTTTATAGAGATACAATTAATGTATCATACTATTCACTCATTTAAAGCATACAATTCATAGGTTCTTAGAATATTCACAGAGTTGTGCAACCATCCCCTCCATCAACCCTAGAACAATTTCATTTCCTTCAAATAAACTCTGCGCTACTAAGTCGTCACCCCCAAGTCTCCCCTCACCCCCTCTGGCCCTGGGCAACAACTAATCTACTTTTTGTCTATACAGATTTTCCCATTATGTACATTTATATAAATGGAATCATACAATATGTGGCCCTTTGTGACTGTCTTCTTTACAAGCAGGAGGGGCAGAGGCAGAGGGAGAGAGAGAATCTCAAGCAGACTCCACGCTGAGCACAGAGCCCCACATGGGGCTCCATCCCAGGACGCTGAGATCATGACTTGAGCAGGAACCAAGAGTCAGATGCTTAACTGACTGAGCCACCAGGCACCCCTAATTGTGTTTTCTTGATCTTCTCTTTAGAAGCCAATTGTCTATATATTGTTAAAGTCTCCACTCCCTATGTATGTCTATTAGATTGGATACGTTCTTTCTTTTTGGTTTAGAATTGACCATTTATTTTCATTTTTCGGTACTTAGTACATATATGCACTTTACAATATTGTTTGGGTAAAAGGGATGGGTTTTGCCACAGTTTTAAAGAAGCCACTGATGACAACTGCTGTGAATTCCATAAGTCTTTGTTGTGGTTTCTCTCAGCTCTCCACCGGGCCTGAGACAGATCTTAAGTTTAATTACATATCTTCATGTGCAACAGCTCTTTCCTGACTAAACAGAGTATCTCCAACACTACACTGGTACAACAGTCAGGGGTCTCGATCTCTTCTGTCATTGCGTTCAATCAAGTGCCACGAAAATACAATTATAAGCTGATTTTCATGATTTTATTTTTGTCTATGCTGATATTTTCTGACTTCTGAGTTTCTTTGCCTGAATATCAGAGCACCGAAGAAGTTGCCATGGTTTTAAAATTTCAGTATCTCTCTGCATGTAGATGGGTGGAAAAGCCAGGGTCTTTTTTGTATTTCAATTTGTACATTTCTTTTGGAGAACTATGAGACACTTTAGCTGTTTCTGGTACCTGATTGCGTATGCATTCTGCACTTTTCTTTCGTTCCAAATTTTTCAAGAGAATCAGAGTCTATACTTTCAGAACCTAAACGTCTAGTAGAAGGGAGAACAATGAAACAAAACAGGTATTCTATATATCTTGAATGCAAAAAAACAAGTTTAAAAAGTGATAATAGGTATGATTTATTACTACCTGTGTGCCAATAATTGCATTAAACACCTTACACAGATTTCATTTTTTTTGTTTTCCTAGAATATTTACTTTTGATTTTATTGGGGAATCCATTTTGATAGGTTGCTCTTTTTAAACTGAACTATTTCTCATTCAAGTATAAAATATGTTTATCACTTTAAAAGTTAAAAACACAGAGAGCCAGAAAGTAGAAAAAAAAAACGCCGGTTGTATGCATTTCATTCTTAAGGCAACCACATTCGGTAGCCACTCTCATTCCCATTTTAAAGATGAGAACATTGAAGGGTACGAGAGTTAAGAAATTTGTCCAATTAAAAGCTCGAGTTTGTAAATAGCGGATGTGAGATTTGAATCCATGTTTTGTCTAAATTTGAAAGCTGACCGAATTGATGCATCAATGTAGAATGAAGTTATTCCGCTGTGGGACAAGAAGTCCATAATAAAAGCGTGAAGGGGGAGAGACTAACTTTGCTCGGGGGCACTGTGGAAGATGAGAGAAAGGAGAAGGCCTCGGGTGGTCACTGGGCAGGAAGCAAAAGCTGGATCTGAGGGTGCCTCGGACCACCACGGATGAAAGACAGTGCAGGACGGGAAGTTGCTATTATGGGCAGCGGGCGGCGTTGCTCTCAGCCAGTGTCTGTGTGGGGAACACGCCAGGGACCAGAGGGGCCACAGCACATCCGACAGCAGCAAGTGGCCAGGATGTGTACGCACTGGGGAAGCAAAGAGGGAAGAGGCTGGAAAAGCAGGTTGGGCTAAATAAAATTCCAAAGAGCTGTCATGTTAGTGTGGAGAGTGGATGAGAGGCATGTGGACTCCCGATTAGCTAGGGCAGGAATCCAGGTAGGGACAGGGGCGGCAGCGGGAGAGGAGACGGAGGTGAGATGGGGTGACTGGCGAGAGCAGCAAAAGCTCAGGCTGGGGGGAATTTAGAGTCCACACGATGTCTCTCAATGAGGCATCTCTGTTAGATCCCTGTCCCTCCAATCCCCTCTGCTGTGCCCTGAGATGGGGCTGTAAGTGCGCAGATTGCCCTTGTCTTGGGATGACTTTTCCAATTCATTAAGGATTCTGATCTTGCTTCTGCCGCTTATTGTATAATCTTAGGTAATGCATTCGTTTCCTAGGGCTGCTGTAACCAGCTGCTATGGACTGGGTGACTTAAACACAAAAATGTGTTGTCTCCCAGTTCTGGTGGCCAGAAGTCCAAAATCAAGGTGTTGGCAGGGTTGGCTCCTTCTGAGGGCTATGAGAGGGGATCTGTTCCAGGCATTTCTCCTTGGCTTGTAGATGGCTGTCTTCTCCCCATGTCTTCATATTGTCTTCTTTCTATGCATGTCTGTGTCCACATTTCTCCTGTTTATAAGGACACGACTCATATTGGATTAGGGTCCCTGCTAGTGACCTCATTTTAACCTAATTACTTCTGTAAAAACCCTATCTCCAAATACAGTCACATTTTGAGATATTAGGGGTTAGAATTTCAACATAGGAAATTGAGGAAGAGAGGACACAATTCATCCTGTGACAGGCAAGTTACACCCAACCACAAGCTTCGTGAGTGCTGGGACTAACGGTTTACACTTCCAACCTGCTCTTGAGAATTCTTCTTGGCTAATGAGAGCTGTCTGGCCAAGAGATGCCTGTGAGGTTAACCTTCCACCTCTGGGGATGGTGAATGACTGACTTTGGGGGTGGAGGGCTACAAAAGCCCCGTGGTCCTCTTGTCACAGGGTGGGATAACTCTGTGGTGTGATTTATGCTCCCCAACCTTCCATACACACCACCCCCAAGGCTTAAACCAAAGCTAAACTGTACCTAAGACCACGTGCTTCCTCAACTCTTCCCTATTCCCTGCTTTGCTGCCATCCCTACCATACAGGTTCCGCTTGAAGTGCACATTCCCAAAAAATCACAACCACCTGAATCTTCACATCAAGGGCAGTTTCCAAGAAACCCAATCTCAGATACTACCTAATCTTTCTGTGCTCTACTTTCCTGATCTGGCACATAGCAAGTGGTCAGTAAATGTTGCCTATCATTTCTATTATTGTTATGGTGTCTACTCTGGTATTTAATTAAGCGTGTCATTAGATATTGTTATATATTGCAATGTATCACAGTGAAGAGTAATATTAATTCTTTATCATATTCTGGTAACCCAGAGATTCTGATTTGAGTCAGTTATAAACACCTTGGACTTTGAGAGGTCCTAATGTTCCTAGCTAAAAGGATTCACCCTACAGAAAGATATTTACATGTGTAGTGAAAACTGGACATTGGGGCTTCAGAGAGCTAAGCAAAGTCTACAGCAACAACTCTTAGCCAGAGAAAATGATATACATTCTTTTAAAATATGCAACCATTTGGGGTTCCTGGGTGGCTAAGTTGGTTAAGTGTCCAACTCTTGATTTCGGCTCAGGTCGTGATCTCAGGGTTGCGAGATCGAACCCTGTGTTGGGCTCCGTGCTGTGTGTGGAGCCTGCTAAAGATTCTTTCTCTCAGTCTGCCCCTCTGCGTGTGCTCTCTCTCTCAAATAAATAAATAAATAAATAAATAAAATCTTAAAAAATATGTAACCATTTGGAAATCTTCAAATTAGTAGGAAGGAACATTACAGTGAGCTGGAGATACTGTGGAATCAGGTGCGGGTGAGAATCAACAAAATATGGGTCATAACTGACTCCCTTTCAAGCATTATCAAATGTGGCCTTAGGGAAACACAAGGATTACCAACAAATAAGTTCATCAATACATTAAACAATCTATTCACAACTGAGTGGGATTTTCCCCGAGGATACAGGATAATGTAGTATTGAGACATCTACAATGTGATACGGAGCAGCATCTGCCCAAGACCCAAATACAGAAAACGAAAAAGGTTTATAGATCTTTTTACCATTAAAAAAGTACGATTATTGACTCCACTGAAAAAAAATACATTCGTGCAAGTTTATCTTGTCTTATGGAATAAAAGAATGCCAAATGAAAACATTGGCATGGCATTTCAGTTTGTGTCTAGGTAAAACTGACAAGGAGAAGTGACAGAAATGTAGTTTAAGTTGGAGTACAGATTTACAATTTCAAGTTAGGTATGACGGCAGTAACCTAACACTTAACATCAGTTGTTCCAACAAGGAAATATTAACAGATGTATGAAGTCATTTTATAACGTTCCATAGCCACCCAACACCTACTACAATGCCTGGTACATTGTGTATACTCCATAAATTTTTGTTGAATTAGTGCTCAGTTGTCTCATAAGGAAAAGGGAAAAAAAATCTTTTAGAAGGACATTAGTTATATAAAACTATTTCCACAGGTCTGAAGCTAACAGCCAATATCATATTAATTTTCAAAATACTCCAGCTCTCATTATTTAAGACAGTAAATAATACCTCTCCTGCCTTCCCCTCCTTAGATCTGAACTGAGAGAGAACAGAGACAGACAGAGATCAGTAATCAGCTTGATTACTGATCAAAGCTCTATTAGAGGATGTGGCTTAAGTGCAGCTAACTGGGGTTACTCTCGCTTTCTGAAGTGGACACACTCTTCTCAAATGTCAGGCTTTCTGGGAGAGGCTAATGGATGTGCAGTATAGAGCCTTACCACAATGGCCAAGGGTGAAGACTAAGATTCACCCTCCCTGGAGACAGGTACATCCTAAGGAAGAGACTGGAAGAGTATGGGAGTGAGCTTTGTATGCCCAGTTAGTTCTCTTAAATTAATTAGCTAAGTATTTTCTCCTTACCTGAGGACCAGCAAGTGAAAGAGAAAGAAGAGTGAGGCGGTGGAAAGAGGTTGAGAGTGTCACTTTAATGGAAGCATGGGGAATAAACATGGTGATTCCTCTAGTGCCATCATCATTATTTATCCATTAGCAAGGGTAGTTGGCTCTAACTCCAATATATATGTTGGATCTGATGACTTATTTCTATCTCCATAGTTATTGTTCTAATACAAGCCATGAATCCCCTGCCTGTGATAATAAAATTGTTTCCAGACTGACAGAACTTCCATACAGTTATGTAGGTTGTCCACTGAATTACTCCATGGGTTCTATGGTACCCCCTGGTGTTGCATAGTGCACAACCAGGACAACTGTATGTGATAAATTCCACACCATTAGTGTCTATTACGTGTTACTGTAGGCTAATATTAGGTGCACGGGATACAGTGATGAGCAAAAAATACCTGCTATCATGGAGCTTACATTCCAATGGAAGAGGAGACAAACATGTATATAACCAACACATGGATTTCAGATAATGACGATTGCTGTGTTAATTTTAGATAGTGGCAAGAACTATAGAAATAGCAAATACCAACCACTGGAGTAAGGCTTATTACCCTATGGAATGGTTGAAGACCCTCTGTAAGCTGTCCTTGGGAAATGAGATTGAATCTTGGAGTTAATTCATATTGGACAATGAGCTAAAAATGCCAGGCAAAAACAATCTGGAAGGGGTGCCTGGGTGGCTCAGTCGTTAAGTATCTGCCTTCAGCCCAGGGCCTGATCCCAGGGTCCTGGGATAGAGCCCTGAATCAGGCTCCCTGCTCTGCTGGGAGCCTGCTTCTTCCTCTCCCACTCCCCCTGCCTGTGTTCCCTCTCTTGCTGGCTGTCTCTCTCTCTGTCAAATAAATAAATAAAATCTTAAAAAAAAAAAAAACGAGCTTGAAGGACAAGGAAGATTAATTTCCCAGAGGTCATTGCTCCATTGAGAGAACTGCTCCTCCCTTAAAAGACAGAGGTGAATTTTTATAGTCTGGGTCCTGGGAGTTAATAGGTAGATTTTAATTGTTTTATTTTCAGGAAGTGCTAAAATACAGACGCTGGCATATTAACCTGCAGAATATTTGGACGAGGGTCTCCCAAACTGAAATGCTTCCAGAGGCTGAGCAGGTAATGTAAATGCACGGAGCGGGCAAGTGAAGGGAGCAAGGAAGAGATAATGCATGCCCGCATTTAAAGGGCAGTTGGCAATGGCTTAGCATCCCCTAATCAATACCACATGGGAATGTTCTTCCAGCATTGCCAAATATTCTTATTTTTCAAGAGATGCAACAAATTTGGATTTTTCTGTGAAATGTCTGGATTGTTAGATGTGATTTCCTAAAACGTTATCTATGTAGGTCAAACAACACACTTTCAAGCTGAGGGCAAGCCGTTTTGACCTCTCAATCAGACTAAGAACACCAAAAGAACTCTTTCGTTATTGAAAACGAAACGTTATTTGTTTCCTCGAGATACAGATGCATATAATCTCACCTGTCTGTTCTGACAAGGTCGTTTGAAGAATGGTCTCTAGTTTTATGCATTTTGTTCTCAACAGCCTTCCATGCCCTAAGTCTAGAACACTGTGAAATAAAGCCCACCATGTATGTTTCTACTTAATCTCTAGGCACTAAAAATGAAGAAGATGATCTTCAGAACCTGATTCTGAGAGAAAGAAAAAAAATAAAGAGGGATTAGAATAGTTCCGTGAGCTTATCCTACGTCTATTAGGGTTAGTTCTTTTGCCCTTCCAAGTGACTAATTTAGATGCTTTGAGCTACTGGCTGCAGAGCAGACAATTCGGATCCCAGTACTGGGTTCTCACAATCTACATTTGATGTTGAAGGGACTCCATAATTGGGATCCTACAGAGAATATGTGGTGCGGATATTATATTTTCATACTGAAAATTTAATACAATTCAATATAGCTACCCAAAAGCTCTTTCCATACACACACACACACACACACACGGAGTTGTTAAACTAAATTTAAAAACAAACACATAAAGCAGCACTGATAAATATTTGACTGTGATATATAATTTTTTCTGAGGATCAAATATATGGTTTTTGAACACTGTTATCTGTTTGAACCATTATTATTATAACACATTTTGAGAGACTGAGAATGGAAAAATACAAGATACGATTCTAACTGAGACTTTTAAATCCCTGAAAATTCAAAGTCGAAATCTGTCATTAATACATTCTGTTTGCCTCAGTACTAAAGGACATATGTTCCATCTGAATCATGCAGTTTCATGATGTTCGTAGGACTTGAAAAAAAAATGACATTAGCTTTCTCTATATCGTTCCTTTACAGAGAAGGACACAGAAGTTCTTTAATTATGATTACTGTGATATTTATTGGTGTTATCTATGTTACTTTGTTTAGATACATTGATAAGCTTTCTAGACTCTTACAGTGGCGGAAAAAAAGAAATCAATGTTTCTGTTAGGTCACGTCCTTACTGAATTGTTTTGTCCAAAGGCTGTTGCTGAGCTTACAAAGGCAGCGTATATACAATATGATGCAAAAACATATTTATAAATATCAAAACAGAATAAAGAATGAGCTTCTGTGAATAAACACATGTTAATACTTCAGGATGATTTTCAAAATTTAGAAGAGTCAACCCTGTATCACCATGTCACTTTACCTGCAACTTCTAAAGGAATTTGGGGTTCATTACTTTAAGAAGTCAGTATAAAAGATGGGCACCTGGATGGCTCAGTTGGTTAAGCATCTGCTTTCAGCTCAGGTCATGATCTTGGAGTCCTGGGATTGAGCCCTGCATTGGGCTCCCTGCTTAGTGGGGAGTCTGCCTTTCCTCTCCCTCTGCTCCCCCCACCCCCGGCTCATACTCTCACTTTCTCAAATAAATAAATAAAATCTTAAAAAAAATCAGTACAAAAAGAGATGTTCTAAATAGTTCAAATTATGCTTGTGTCAGACAGTAAATAACATGTCTTTCCCAGCGTTGTTCTGCAGCAGGATATGATTATATAATTTATAACTATATTTGTTTAAAGTATGTGATTCTTATGAAACTTACACAATGCATAATTATAGATATCTTTTATTTTAGGATTAACAACATCCAAAGGTAACATACTATTGATGGATCCACAAAGGCTGGAAAGGTATGAGCTTTGTAAATTGTCATAAGAACAACAACATAAGAAATTCTTTACACACATTATCTCAAATTATCATAATTATCTCATAAAGTGGGCCATATTATGTTATTTTACAGATGAAAAAACGAGGCTTACAGAGCTATTTTGAGTGGAACATAGAACTATTTAACTTCCCTTCACTAAGGATGATTCATCCAGGCATATGGACTCTCAAAAAGTCGAAATATAGACATCAGGGTTCTCACAATCTCCCCTAAATTTATGTGTACAATTTTGTCTATAAATGTACATTTAAAAAAATGAAAATCCATAACTTTTATGATCTTCTCCAAGAGATTGGTGACCCAAAAAAATCCCCCATGTAAATTTTTAAATTTTAGATAGAAATTCCATAAGGGCAAGAGCCATGGCAATTCTTTGACTTTTTCTATTCTATGTTGGCATGCAAACCATCTGATGACATATTCATAACTTAGCAGTTATGAAGATATTTGTAATTAGATTTTCCAAACTAGGAAGGATTTTTTATGACCAGAAATAAGTGGAAAAGGGTATAAGCCAAATCTTTATGTTATAGTTTCATTTTGTGGATACAGAGTTCATCCCATTTAGTTGGTAAGATGGCTGAAACAGCCTGACTTAAAGAGAATGTGGTTCAGTTGTCTTGGCAGAAATTGAGCTAATTAGTGGTAACAGGATATCACCTCTCAGGATATTGCAATCAGATGTCAAATTCAACACAACACAAATGGAAGATATCATCTGAACTCACTTCTAAGCCAACTCTCCTTCGAGACGTCCCTACTGTTGAGAATAGAATCAACATTCTCTCAGTTCCTCTCTACTCTAAAGGGCACTGAAAATAGAAAATGAAGCACATACAAAGGTATCGAGGGATGAAATATCACTTCTTTATCAATTCATCCATAGACAGACACATAATTTGTTTTCATGTCTTGGTTATTGTGAATAATGCTTCAGTGAACATGGGAGTGCACGTATCTGTTCGAGATCCTGATTTCATTTTCTTTGGATATATACCCAGACGTGGGACTGCTGGATCATATAGTTGTCCTGTTGTAATTTTTTGAGGAAGCTCCGTACTGTTTTCCGTAGTGGCTGCACCAATTACATTCCCAGCAACTCTGAACAAGGGTTCCTTTTTCTCCATACCCTCAGCAATGCTTGTTGTTTCTTGTCATTTTTTGTAATAACAGCCATTTTAACAGGTAGGAGGTGATATTTCATTGTAGTTATGATTTGCATTGTCCTGATGATTAGTGGTCTCAGGCAGCTTTTCATGTATCTGTTGGCCATTTGGAAAAATGTCTATTCATGTCCTCTGCCCACTTTAAATTGATTATTATTAGTATTTGCTATTGAGTTGTAAGAATTCTCTACAAATTGGGATATTAAGGTCTTACCAGATACATAATTTGCAAATATTTTCTCCCATTCTGGAAGTTGCCTTTTCATTTTGTGGATCATTTCTTTCGCTATGCAGAAGCTGTTTAGTTTGATATATACCACTTATTTATTTTGTTTTTGTTGTTTGTGCTTTTGGTGTCATATCCAAAAAAATTTGTCAAGAGTTTTTATCATGAAAAGGTTATTGAAAAGACTGTACTTTCCCCATGGAATACTCTTGGCCCCCTTGTCAAATATTAGTTGAACATACATGTGGGAGCTTATTTCTGTGCTCTTGATTCTGTTCCATTGGTTTATGTGTTTTTTTTAAGCCAGTCATTCTGGTGATTGTCAATGAGGCCAAAGCAAAAAGGATTTTCCTGTCCAATTTTGTCCTGTACAATCACTTATCTTTGTAATACCATTCTTTTTGTTTCCAGTGAAGCTTCAGGTGGTAGTGTTTGGAAGAAGCATGCAGGTTCCCTGTAGACAGCCTTCTACCTATGCGTTTGGGCCCTGCAGATGCATGTCTGCCAATTTTTCTGTTTGGCTCACCTTTTAAAAAATGTTTTTTATTTGAATATAGTTGACACACAATGTTACATCAGTTTCAGGTGTACAACATAATGATCCAACTTCTCTATAGGTTATGCTGTATTCACCACAAGTGTAGCTCCCATCTGTCACCATACAATGCTATTACAATGTCATTGATTATATCCCCTGTGTTGGGCTGCTTGGCCCATCTTAAGAACAAAAGCAGCAGGTAGAAAAAGTAGTTTTTCCTCCTGTATCTCTGGTTCTCAATCTATTATCATAGCAGTCCTCATCACAAATGCAACTAGGGGGCCAGATGCCTGCGTCATGGGTGTGGGGCAATGGGCAAACGCTCAATGTCATGAAAACATGATTTTTAAGGTAGAACTCCCAAGATATCTTCATATGTAGTGTTCATATATTTTATTCATATATTGTTGATTCCTTATCACATGCTTTCACCCCAACCCCAAGCTTTTCCAACATTTTATTTACTTCTCAAGTCACATAGTTTCCTAATTGGCAAAATGTAAGGCTGCCTTTTAATGAATGCTTACCCTGTGTGCCTATGGCGCCTGAAACTATGCAAGATTTCACCTTTTTTTGAATTGTCTCCTCCATGGTTTTATGTTATTCTTCTTGGTCTGTCATTTATATTCTATCATCTGAAAAGATGTGTGTCCATTTGAAGTACAGAGCTGCAGGTGAAAGAGGATTAGATAAAGCTAAACAAACTCTGAAATCATTAGGAATGAGAGGGCTGTGTCAGCTATTTGGGGTAAGGCGAGTATTCTACTGTGGCACCAAATTAATTTTGGGCTTCCTGGTAATCAAGCAGAAAAGGTAAACTGGCTGAGAATATTCCTAACCCACAATGCTTGACGGCAGCTCTCTCCTCGGCTAGTTCTTCTAAGTTGCAGATATTGCCCAAGGTTTGGTCTTTATCCAGAGACTCTTCTCTCCCTTTGCTCGGTTCCATCACTCCCATGCTTCCAAATGCCACCACCAGGGCAGCTTTTCAAGTCCTACTGTCTCATAAGTTCTGTCTACTTCCAGCTATTGTATCACATGAATATGACTGCAACCCAACTGTTGATCTTCGCAAAAACAAAACCCAACATTCCAAGCAGCTCAAGCTGTCTAAATTCCTGAGTTATTTGAAACGTCTCAACATCTTCCCAGCTCCAAAAATCAGGAATTTAGTCTCATTCCTTTTCTTTGCCACCCCCACCCACTCAGTCACCAAACCTGGTTGATTCTTCCATTGCAACCTCACTCTTCTTCTCTTCCAATGGCCTCGGATTCCTTTGATAACCTCAACACTGGTAAACCTGATTTTTGCCTTTCCTTTTTTCAGTCCTATAAATTGGGCTCCAATAATTTTTTTCTAATTTTCATCTTCCTCTTATTCCTTCGATCACAGGCACAAAGCTCACACTCCTTACCCTGGCATGAAAGATCCTTCACAATCTCACCCTTAGATCCCATTCAGTTAAACTATTACACTTCCAATTTGCTTGCCTTATGTTTATTCTCATGTATCTCCATACTTGAAGATTCATTCTCCTCTTCTAGCCACATAGTTCTTCTTCTTTTTTTTAAGGGAGGGTGGGGGAGAGGCAGAGGGAGAGAGAGAATCTTAAGCAGGCTCCACATCTAGCATGGAACCCCACACAGGGCTTGCTCTCACAACCTTGAGATCATGACCTGAATCGAAATCAAGAGTCGACACTTAACTGACTGCGCCAACCAGGCACCCTGCCACATAGTTCTTATAAGAGCCAATTCTGGGTTCCCTGTGTGCTAGAAATATATATCTTGCTGTTGACGCTGTAGCTTCAATATTTGTTCCTTGCCTAAATTTTTACAAATCCTTTGATCGCTTATCTCTCTCCAACCAGATCATTAGCTCCCTAAGGGATGCCTCATACATCTATGCATTCTCAACAGCACTTAGTATAGTAGATGCTTTGTAAATATTTGTTGATTTGATTTAGAGCTATTTATACAATTCCTGCCCTGCTCAATGATATCTATATGAAACTGTGCACATGTTAAGGGAACAAAAGAAATTAAAAGAAGTTATTTATTGCTAAATAAAAAGCCACATTGATTCCTAACCTTTGTATCAAAATAAACCTTACTGGTTTGCTATTTTATTATCCACAGCAGCATATGCTCCAACCAGCAGCTGGAATCTATCAAGAAGACAGGAACTGCCACAAATCGCCATTCCCTAAGTAGAAAATGCCATCACTGCCATTGTAATAACACCAGGGAAGGTCAAATTACAGAGTTAAATTGGGCCTCCCTTTCCAAGTTGAGCCTCTATGTGAACAATCATGGGCCAGAACAGTGAGGGCCATGAAGATTCCTATAATCTGAGTACTTATTTGCTTATGGTGAGATATCTCCTGGAGGAAATAATACTAGTAATGACTACCATTTAATGCATTTATACTGTGTGCCAGGCACTGTACTAAATGCTTGCATGGATTATGTAATCTAATCCTCATTACGATGTTATAAGATAGAGACCATTATTTTCCTGTTTTACAAATGAGGAAATCGAGACAAAGTAACTTGCACGTCACATAGCTAAGAAATGAGTAGACTGGGATTTGAATGGAGGTAGACTGGCACCCAAATTTACATGATTTACTAACCTGAACTTCTCTTACTACTTCCTTGCTTTATATTAATAGCAGGACTCATTCAATAATCGAGGCAGAGATTTATCTTAATCACATACTTGTACACAAAACCATACTGCTTCAGGAAAGGGGATGGACAAAATAGTTTATTTCAGATTACTGGCAACCTTTAGAAAAAGGTTTTGGGAATTTCAATAAATTCAACTTTTTTTTTAAAGATTTATTTATTTATTTATTTAACAGAGATAGAGACAGCCAGCGAGAGAGGGAACACAAAGCAGGGGGAGTGGGAGAGGAAGAAGCAGGCTCCTAGCGGAGGAGCCTGATGTGGGGCCCAATCCCATAACGCCGGGATCACGCCCTGAGCCGAAGGCAAACGCTTAACCGCTGTGCCACCCAGGCGCCCCTCAATAAATTCAACTTTATCTCAAGTTCCAAAAAAGTCTTTTATGTGTTGATGCAAACTAAAAAATCCACTAGTTGTAACAATCCTCTAATGGATTTAGAAAATCTTGGGAACATGGTCTGAATCCATTCTGCATGTCTCAGTATGGATGGCAGATGATATCTGTGCTATTCCAGTGGCTTTTCAGTGAGTGCCTCTTTTTGTTCATCTGGTTATCCCTCCAACCTATTTTCTCATGCTAAAGATGATTCACGTGCCAATCATGAAATATCGATTCCATCCCTTAGAAAGCTAATGGAGATATTTTTAAACACTTGCAAACTAGCAATTCTATCTCATAGATAACATAAGATCTATACACCAATGCACTCCCATGTCCTTTGGATTTAAACAGTTTCTTATGTCATGCCAGAAAATGATTTCATACACTGCAATAAATATATATGAAGACATCCATTCAATGCTGTGGAGACTGGGTAAAATGTAATTAATAGAAGGAATGCATGATATAAAAATAACTCTGGGGATTGATATCAGATAATATTACGTCATAGTTTGATTCATAAGCTCCTTGGATACTGGGGCCATATCTGATTCATCTTTGTATTTTACATAGGACTTGATACTAAATGGTCATTTGTTGAGTTAATGTGGTTGCCCCTAGGAATTTTTCTATATCCTTTATGTGGACATATGACTTGTAATCAGGCAAGAGGTATATCTTGGATGAATGTGGACAGTTGAAAATTTTCACCTCATAAAACAGTATCCTCTGTGTATGTCTCTCCAATCTTTATCAGCATTTGATTAAATACTTCCTCAAAAGACGACCTATTGAATTGTTGGGGAGTATTAATTTTTAAAACATTTTTCCTGGTACTGAAATAAATTTTGGCTTCTCAGGGGTCTACCTATAAAATTAATTTCAAAAAATAACAAAATTATTGTCACTCTTAGTTTTCCCTGTGTTTCACAGCTGGATCTGCTCCTGCATCCTGGGAGTCATAGGTATCCTCTTGCTATAAAAAGTTTACTTTAATGGAACACCTTCCATGTTGACCCAATTCATGGGATTGTGCTCCTCCATCAGGGCCCCACCTAACACCTCATTTCTCTACTAGAGCCAAGACCTATCATAAAATTAATCCCATCTTTTTGGACCCAAACACTCTAAATAATCATAATCATAATCATAATAATATTTTTGAGTACTTTCATGAGTCAGGTTCCATATTTTACAAAGATATCTTAATAAATCTCTTAAAAATCATTCTTCCTGGATATCTCATCCTTAGTTCAACATTTTCCCCCTACAATGTCAATCTACCTATGTTTCCATCTGGTGTATTTTTCATTTCTGACATTATAATTTTTCTTCATGTTTCTTGTATTTACTTAACTTTTAGAACATATAGGATACACTTATAACTCCTTAAAAATTCAGGTATAATTAATGTAACATTATATTAGTTTCAGGTATACAATGTAATGATTCAGTATTTGTATATATTGTGAAATGACCACCACAATAAGTCCAGTTAAAATCCATCACCATACATAGTTACAATTTTTTTCTCATGATGAGAAGCTTCAAGATCCACTCTCCTAGCTCTTTTCAAATATGCAAGACAATATTATTAATTATAGCCACCATGCTTTACATTACATCCCTGTGACTTACTCATTTTGTAACTGGAAATTCATACTTTCTTCATCTCTATTCATTTCTACCTTTCATCTCTGACATTTTAGTTTTTCTTTATATTTCATGTATTTACTTAACTTGAGCATTCAGAACATATACAATACAATTATAACTGTTTTAATGTCCCCATCTGCTATTTCTAACATCAGTGTCAGTTATGCATTGGTTTTGAATGATTGATTGTTCTCCCTATTATGTCATGTTTTCCTGCTTCTTTTCACGTCTAGTAATCTGTAATCAGATGCCAGACATTGTGAACTTTACCTACTTGCATGCTGAATATTTTTGCGCTCCTGAACTATTTGTTTCTTGGAAATAGTTTGATCCATCAGGGACTTCCTTTTATATTTTATAAGCAGGACCTGAGAAGCATTTAGTCTAGGGCTAATTTTTCCTCACTCCAGAGGCAAGTCCCTTCTGAGCACTTACCAAATGCCCTGTGAATTAGGATTCTTCCAGACTGGCTGGTGGGAACTGAGTTATTCCTGATCCTGAGCAGCGAGCACTACTACTGTTAATCCTTAAAAGCTGCCCTTGAGTAGTCCCTTCACATGCATGTGCTGATCAGTAGTCTGCTGAACGCTCCCTAGCTTTCTCCTTTTGTGTCGCTCTGTCCTCTCCAGTACTCTGTCCTCTGGACTGTAGCTGTCTTGCTCTACTTGCACTCTCAGTTTCAGCTCCTCAACCCAGAGGTTCCTCTAGGATCCCTCTGCACTGTGGCCTGGAAATTTTCTTGAGGCAGTAAGCTGGGGCAATCATAGGACTCACTCCATTTGTTTCCTGTCTCTCAGAGATCACTGCCTGTCATTGATTATCATCTTGAAAACCATCTTGAAAACCACTGTTTGATGCAATATTTTTTGGCTTTTATTTGTCGTCTCAAATGGCAAAGTAAATCCAGTCTCTGTTATTCCATCTTGGCCAGAGAAGTACCACCATATATACACACACACACACACACACACACACACACACACACATATATATATATTTAACAGATACAGTGTTACGTATATTTTTATTTCTTCTTTATCAGGTTTTGGTAAGTTGTAGTCACAAAGGAATGTTGTCTATTTAAGTTAATTTAGTGGCATGAAACTGTTTATAATAGTTCCTTATTTTCATTTTAACATCTGTGTGATCTGTAATAATTTTCCCTCTTTCATTCCTAATATTGGTTTCTGTTTTCCCTCCTTTATTCTGGATCAATCTTGCTAGGTGTTTATCAATTTTTAATCAGTGTTTTCAGAATTTTTTAATGAGCCTTTTCAAAGACCAAAGTTAACTTTTTTGACCTCTTCAATTTTTTGGGTCTATTTTCTATTTTATTGACTTTTCACTCTTTGTAATTTCCTTTCTTCTACTTACTTAAGATAAATTTTTTTCTTCTTTTTCTAGCTCTTCATGGTAGAAACTTAGATCATTAAAAATGAAACTTTTCTTCCTTTTTAATATGTGCATTTACAGCAATATTTTTTTCCTTTAATCATTGCTTTAGCTCATTCCTAAATTCTGATGTGTTATGATTTTATTATTGTTCAAGTCCAAGTAGTTTATAATTTTCTTTGTGATTTCTTTTTTGATCTATAGGTTATTCAGAAGTATGTTGTTGAATTTCCAAATATTTAGTCATTTGAAAATTTTAATTCCAGTGTAGTTAACATACAGTGTTATATTAGTTTCAATACAGTGACTCAACACTTCCATACAGCACCCGGTGCTCATCAGGACAAGGGTGTTCCTTAATCTCCATCATCTATTTCACCCATCCCCCCACCCACCTCCCCTCTAGTAACCATCAGTTTGCTCTCTATAGTTAAGAGTCTGTTTTAATTTTATCTCTTTTTCCTTTGTTCATTTGTTTCTTAAATTCCACATATGAGTGAGATCATATAGTATTTATTTTTCTCTAACTTATTTCACTTAATGTTATATCTTCTAGATTCATCCATGTTGTTGCAAATGGCAAGATTTCATTCTTTTTTATGGCTAAGTAATATTCCACTGTGTATATATACACCACCTCTTCTTTATCCATTCATCATTTAGTGGATATTTGGGCTCTTTCCATAATTTGGCTATTGTTGATGATGCGACTGTAAGCATTGGGGTGCATGGATCACTTTGAATTAGTGTTTTTGTATTTTTGGGGTAGATACCAAGTAGTGTGATTCCTATATCATAGCATAGTTCTTTTTTCTTGAGTTTTGATTTTAGCCATCCTGACTGGCGTGAGGTGGTTTCTCATCGTGGTTTTGCTTTGTGTGTCCCTGCTGATGAGTGACGTTGAGCATCTTTTTATGTGTCTGGTGGCCATCGGGATATCTTCTTTGGAGAATGTCTATTCGTGTCTTCTGCCCATTTTTTAATTGGATTATTTGGCTTTTTGGTGAGTTGTATAAGACCCTTATGCATTTTGGATACCAACTCTTCGTCAGATAGGTCATTTGTAAATATATTTGCCCATTCCATAGGTTGCCTTTTAGTTTTGTTGGTTGTTTCCTTCACTGTGCAGAAGGTTTTTTATCTTGATGGAGTCTCAATAACTTATTTTTGCTTTTGTTTCCCTCACCTCAGGAGACATATCTAGAAAGATGTCATGGCCAATGTCAGAGAAATTACTACCTGTGCTCTTCTGGATTTTTATGGTTTCAGGTCTCATGTTTAAGTCCTTAATCCATTTTTGAGTTTATTTTTGTGTATGGGGTAAGAAGTATTTTGTGTATTTTGCATGTAGCTGTCCAGTTTTCCCAACACCTTTTGTTGAATAGCCTTTTTCCCATTGCATATTCTTGCCTCCTTTGTCAAAGATTATTTTACCATGTAATCGTGGGTTTATTTCTGTGTTTTCTATTCTCTTCCATTGATCTATATGTCTGTTTTTGTGTTAGGCATTTCTTATATATCTTATTATTACTGATTTCTAATTCAGTTCCATTGTGGTCAGAGAATTATTTTGGATGATATACGCCCTTCTAAATATATAGCAATTTATTTTATGGCCTAGAATGTATATTGCAGTTTGGGGATATACTTTTTAATAGCTATCAATTATGTCATATTGACCGTTCAATTTTCTAAATAATTATTTTTTTCTTTTTTGTCTATGTGTTTTAGCAGTTGCTAACAAACAAGTTTTTAAACAGCCAACCGTTTATGCATTCATTTATTTTTACCTTCATCGTATCCTTTTTACATACTGTGCCTTGGACTCCCGGCTATGTTAATCCTCAGCTCACTAGCTCTGAGTCTGGCCCCACAGCAGTGTGTTTCTCCCGTGAGTAGGCATTAATGAATCTAAGATTCTGGTTTTTCCCCACTGACACAGCGTGTTCCACACTGTCTCCTACTCAAGATACAACCTAAGGAATTCAATGGACCCCCCAAATTAAAAATTTTCCCTTTAGTACAAATAGTTTCATGTTACTATAAAAACGTCACAACTGACAGCCTCCTATTAGGGTGTGTGCAGTAGGTGAAGAGGTGTTAAACCCATTCAGGTGTAGTTCTGACCAACATGCTATGTTATTGACAGTTATTTGCCTGGGCCAATGGTTTCAGGTCGCGGCCAAAGAACTAACTGAACTAAATGGCCCCATCTGCATTATACTCATATCCCTCAACTTGCAGACCCAGAATGTGTTAGAATTCCATTTTTAATTATATGTAAATCTTCTTTTTGGGTAACAGATATTTCTAGGAACCTCTGCTCCCAGAAGATGACTTTGAATGTGGAGATAAAGGGCTGGCACCGTGACTATAAATAGATTT
>NC_048238.1:105054088-105060910 GCF_002007445.2 Ailuropoda melanoleuca | reverse complement strand
CTGGGGATATGTCTACCAGAGGATATAATTGACCAAATGAACTCATTCCATTTACATAGCCAAAATGTGTGCAGGAACAGCTAGAACTCCAGGAACGAATCCAGATATGCTATCTCTAGATGATCTCAAGCATCTAGATATTCATATGAAACTTAGGCATCCCAGTATTCTATCCCTGGTATGTGTTGTTCAAGGCTAGGTTTTGACCTAATTCTGTCTTCAAGTGTAGGTATTCACTTCAAGGTGGCTGAGGATAACAGACTGTCACATTTTATATGGATGTGTTGCATTCTGTGGTTATGGTCTATTGCATCCCTCAGTACACTTAGGTTTCTGTCTTTCTGAAATGATTATTTCCATTGCATTTTGTATAATCATGTTTCTAGGAGGAAATAACCTTCCCCTTAGGTGGCTCAAGTGAAACCATGTTTTTTTGAAGATTTATTTATTTATGAGAGATAGATAGATAGAGAACAAGCAGAAGGGGCAGAGGGAGAGAGAGAATCCCAAGAAGACTCCATGCTGAGCGAGACCCCTACGTGGGGTTCAGTCCTATGACCAGGATATCATGATCTGCGCCAAAACCAAGAGTCGAATGTCTAGCTGGCTGTGCCCCCCAGGCACCCCAAGTGAAACCACTTTAATGAATAGATTTCCTAGAGATGTGAGGCAGGATTAAGAGGACTGACAATGGATGTTGAGGCCCCAAAGGCTAGCAACAGCAGGAAACCATTACCATCACTAGGGCTAGAGGAGTGAAGGGAGGTAAGGGTGCTTCTAGACAAAATAATTTGCACAATGTCACACAGCTCAGAAATGACTAAGCTGGGATTTAAATGGAGGTAGACTGGCACCCAAGTTTACATGATTTACTAACCTGAACTAGTTCTTTTGCTGCTTTCTTGCTTTATATTAATAGCATGATGCACTTAATAATCTAAGTCGAGATTTATTTGAATCACAAACTTGCATACATAATCATAACTGCTTCAGGAAAGGGGACAAAGTATTTTATTTCAAATGACTGGCACTTCTAAAGGCTTGGGGAGCTGAGAGGACCTATGGAGGAAAGGTCACCCAGCAAGAGGTGTCACTGTGAAGGATACAACTACAGCAGAGAAGCGGTGCAGAGGCAGGAGCTGGGGAGAAATACTACCCTTACCTTTCTCTCCTCCTGTCCTGCAGTGTCCTGTTGGTGCCTCCAACGGGCTAAAACCCGTCCAGCAGCCAGTCAGCAAGGGAGCAGGGCTCCATCTGCAGTAGACAGAACAGGCAGAAACAAGTGTAACGCGGACCTGCAGAGAGTGGAGTGGAGGAATGGAGCACGAATCAGCATACGCTTGGGGTTACTGCTTTTGCATGGTATGAGGTGGCACTCAAAGCCTTTGAGACTATTCCAGGTCACCATCATCCTTTGGTTGGACAAGTGCAATTTTATCCTAACCAGTCTCCCTATAGTCACACGTGTGTCTCCATCCAATCAGAACACCACGGAGGCCAGAGAAATCAGTTCAAAACAAAACAGATGAAGCAGCAAACGCACAACAGCAGAAGCAGACCTATAAATACAGAGAACAAACTGATGGTTGCCAGGGGCAAAGGGGTGGGGAGGCCAGAAAAATGGGTGACGGGCAGGGGGAGATATAGGCTTCCAGTTATAGAAGGAATAAGTCAGAGGAAGAAAAGGGGCAGCATAGGGAATATAGTCAACGGTAGGGTAATAGCGCTGCACGGTGACCGATGGTAGCTATGTTTGCGGTGAGTGCAGCATAATGCATAGACTTGCCCAATCACTATGTTGTACTCCTGAAACTCATGTAACATGGTGTGTCAACTATACTTCAATTTAAAAAAAAAGAAAAAAGTGGCATCAGTAAAGGTAACTGCATGGGGAAAAAACCATCTGCTTTCCCTGCCTCCTGTTGCTCCCTCGCCTCCGGACTGAACCTCTCCATAGATTCCATTGCTTTTGGGACAGAAACTTCGGTCCTTACCAGGGCCTGTAGTGTCCTACCTGGTCTAGTCCCAGCCTAACCCTTCTGTTTCTCCTGCATTCAGCTCCCTCTAGCATGACTGGCTTTCTTTGTTTTCTGCCTGATTCTGAATGTTTGAAATGTTGCTCCTTCCTCCTGGAATATCATTCCCCCTTTTCCCTGTCCCTTAGTCAATGCTTCTTCATTCCTCAGATTTCATTTCAAAAGGCACATCTGCATGGAAGCCTTCACATAATTCCTAGATCCACCAAGGTTTATATATTTTGCTTATCTCATGTACATTTTCTTCATTGAATCTTCTCAGTTTAAAATTCTACTCTTATCCATTTGATGATTTGCTTGATTTCCATCTCTTCTACTAGATGATAAGCACTGTGAAGCAAGGAATTTGTCTGGTTTTATTCACCATTGCACCGCAGGCCCTAACTCAGCACCTGCCTGTGATAGGCTTTCAACAAATAGTCATAAACAGTGTTATATTAGTTAATATAACACTGTATTTTAACTCTACTGGAATTAACAATTTTTTTAAAAGGCACACTGTGGGGGCACCTGGGTGACTCAGTCTGCTAAGTGCCTGACTCTTGATCTCAGCCCAAGTCTATGATCTCAGTCGTGAGTTCAAGCCCTGTGTTGGGCTCCACGCTGGGTGTGAAGCCTACTTAAAGGAAAAAAAAAAAACAACCTACAAAAGACACACTGTGTCCCTCAACTGCAGCTCAGGATGTTAATACCAGATAAGACACACGCATTAGAATGTGTGGGTATTTGATCAGTTGTGAATTTATTATTTGGTTCTCTGTGCAGAAAAACATACAACAATATAGCTGCAGTTTATATTGGCTCTTCATGTATCTTGCAAGTAAAGCAATTTTTTTCTTTTTTTTATATATTTTCAGGTTATGTCCTTGAAATGCCTGAACTAAAAATCACTGGTGGCATTATCATGCATCATAGAAATTGTGTTTCTAAGAAATAAAAAATAAATGTCTCTGAAAACTATGTTTAAAAACCACCCTTTTACTATCTTGCATTTTTCTTCCTATAAAACTCACATTTTCCTGGTCATGAAAAAGAACGCAGTTGCCAGGAAAAAGGTGTGAGCATGAATACATACTATTTAAAATTATTCAAAGTAAATGTTCTTTCAGAAAGGAAAATTGTTATACCAGGAGAAATGCTGTCTGCTTCCTAAGAGACCATTCTAAACAAATAATTATAAACCACATTTTTGATGTGGCCTATGAAGCTCTGGATGGCAGCATATTTTTGTAATTGGCTTAGCTATGTTCAGGGAGACAGGACCTCAGCCCTGTTGCCGCATCCCTTATTAAGGCTGTTTCTACACAGGCAACAGGGAATATATGTGAGGGAAATACCTTATAATTTTGTTGAATTAATCTAGTCAGTGCCAGTTATTTTTAACATTCCGAGAAGCGAAGAGAAAGGCGTAACTCCTTCAGTACGCCTATTGGAATGGGGAGTAAGGTGGCACATGCAAATGAGAGAATGTGCAGGAAGTGCCTAGCTTGGTGAGAATAAATACTATGTAATATCACACAGTAGACACTTTGTAAATATGAGTTCCCTTTCTCTCCATTTATTGAGGTACTCAAGTTGTCAGGGAAACACTGATTACAAAAGTACCGTCACACAGTTGGAAGGACGTTTCATAGGGAAAGGTAGTGTATTGGCTTTACTTGTATTACTTCTCAAGTGGGCACGAAGGAGACAGGACAAAGGATTAAAGGTTCAAAATGAGAAGGTCCAATGGGGTATAAGAATCCGTGGGGGAGAGAGAGAAAGGCGAGGGCAGCAAAGACAAACAGCAGCATCACTCTTACAGAGGCAGGTAGTGAGAAGGCAGTAGCGCGCAGCTTGCGACTTTTAAAGCAGGAGTAGCTGATTTTCCACTGGAATCTTAGCCAGGATGGTAATATATTAAAAAGATAAAAGGGGGCAGCACCACGGCCAGAGGGGACCGATAGCCAGACTCTAAGGAAAACTGAGAGGTTGGGATAGTTTTCATCTGAAGTTTACGAGGAGAAGGTACTTGATTTGGACCTGGGAATGTTTTGCTTTAAAATTGTATCTTTCATTCATCGCTGATTCCAAAGTTGGCAGTAATTACTGCTTAGGCAACGTCAGTGCTATTTGTTAAATATTTTATTTTATAGGAAAAAGACTAGATCATTTGTTAAATTATTTATTTTATTGAAAAAAAAATGAACAGATCCTGAAATTGCTGACTTGAGATAACCAGAAAAGAGATGGTATATAAATTTAAATCTTGGCTTTGAGATCGATGGGTTTATGGTACTTTTGCTAAAGAGCAAAATTGCTTTAAAAATATGAGAAGAAATTAAGGAAATAGTGTGTTATGCTGTTTATTTTATGCAACTTGTATTTGTATTGACAAAGGTCGTAATTTCAACTTGACTGTCAGTGACTGTCACTGAATGGGATCCCGAAATATAGCATTATCAATGAAGCCCATCCCAAAAAGATAAAAACAAAACCAAAACCAAAGCAAGCCCACCTTTTGCAATCCCAAGGGATGAATGCTTAGCTGGTGCAGGATTAGTTGAAAACCTGCAGTCAATATAAGCCCATAGTTAAGAAGCAAAGATGGGAATAAAAGCTATCAGCCAAGATGGGCACCCTGGTGGCACAGCGGTTAAGCATCTGCCTTTGGCTCAGGGCGTGATCCCGGCGTTCCGGGATCGAGCCCCACATCAGGCTCCTCCGCTGGGAGCCTACTTCTTCCTCTCCCACTCCCCCTGCTTGTGTTCCCTCTCTCATTGCCTGTCTCTCTCTGTCTAATAAATAAATAAATCTTAAAAAAAAGCTATCAGCCAAGAAATGCTTTGTTTTCCCACTACCAAATCTACACTCTTTTCTATGTGGCCCTATATATTTTGCCTCCTACTTCCCACTAAAATGGAAGACATGACTGCAATGAATTAGCACTGTATGTTGAGTTCTGGCCATCAGAATGTGACCAATGGGATATGGACCAAGGCAGTTAGAAGTCTGTACATCCTCCATGTGCCTTCTCTCTCCAATCTCTATGGCTGTAAGTGGCACACTTGCAGATGGCATCGGTACAAGTTGCGAAGAGCACAGATCCCAAGTCACTGACTGGAGGTCATCTGATCCTGTTATGTTACTATACGTGTTACTATGACATGCAGGACAAGCCTCTGTTGCGTAAGGCCAGTAAGTATTCATTACCACAGCCTAGGTTCTACCATTCTAACCTATCCTAACTAATAGAGCTGGCAAAGGGTTTTGTCAGGTTTTCAAGGAGACATAAAGTTTCAAGAACTACTATATGTTGCACACTTGGCTCTGCTGTTCTGTATGTTAACTTTTCCTTATTTTTAGCTCTGCATTTCTCTCTATATTGATCAAGAGATCATATCCTTAAAAAAAAGGTAATGCATAGAAAATAATTTAATTTGGTTCTAATCCAGCATTTTCCAAAGTGTTTTTCAAGAAGCATTACTTTTGGGAGATATTAATATGTATACCTGAACAGAATTTCCAAGCGTATGTAATTTTGGAAAATGCTACATTTTATAGATCTGTCTTGGAGACACTTGACATATATTATCATTCTCATTATAAAGTATCTGAGCAGAACTGTAAGAAAGAAGTCAAAGTTATCTTTTCCCAGGTGTCTCCACATTTATTTGACCATTACTTTTTTCCTGCAAACATTTCCTAGAAGTAGTTCCATTCGTTGGACGCCTGGCTGGTTCAGTCAGTAGAGTACGTGATTCTTGATCTCAGGATTTTGAGTTCCAGCCCCACATTGTGTGTAGAGATAACTTAAAAATAAAAAAAAAAACTTTTTGGAAAAGATTTATTTATTTTAATCTACAGAGGGGGAAGGGGCAGAGGAAGAGGGAGAATCTTAAGTGGACTCCCTGCTGAGTGCAGAACCCATTGTGGGGCTCAATCTCACAACCCTGAGAGCATGACCTGAGCTGAAACCAAGAGTCAGATGGTCAACTGACTGAGCCACCCAGAAGCCCCTTAAAAATAAAAAAAAATCTTAACAAACAAAGCAGTTCCATTTGTGCAAAAGTGGTTATGGAGATAGCCTGAGGGGGGAAAAAAGTCCTGTAATTTCACTTAGAAAGATAAATTTTCACCAAATGAACGTTGTATAAGTCAGAAGTCTACCAAAGAAACAGAACCAGTAGTTAAATAGGTGTTTTAGTTTCCTAGGGTTGTTGTAAAAGGGACCACAAAATGAATGGCTTAAAAGGGCAAAAACTTAGTACTAGAAGTCCTTGCAACAGCAATCTGACAACAAAAAGGGATAAAAGGTATCCAAATCGGCAAAGAAGAAGTCAAACTGTCTCTCTTTGCAGATGACATGATACTCTATATGGAAAACCCAAAGGAATCCACTCCCAAACTATTAGAAGTTATAGAACAATTCAGTAAGGTGGCAGGATACAAAATCAATGCCCAGAAATCAGTTGCATTTCTAATACACGAATAACGAGACTGAAGAAAGAGAAATTAGGGAATCCATCCCATTTACAATAACACCAAAAACCATGCGTTACCTTGGAATTAACTTAACCAGAGACGTAAAGGACCTATATGCTAGAAACTATAGATCACTTTTGAAAGATATTGAGGAAGACATAAAAAGATGGAAAAATATTCCATGCTCATGGATTGGAAGAATTAACATAGTTAAAATGTCCATACTACCCAGAGCAATCTACACTTTCAATGCTATCCCGATCAAAATACCGAGGACATTTTTCAAAGAACTGGAACAAATAGTCCTTAAATTTGTATGGAA
>NC_048238.1:105053000-105053351 GCF_002007445.2 Ailuropoda melanoleuca | reverse complement strand
CTGCTTCTTCCTCTCCCACTCCCCCTGCTTGTGTTCCCTCTCTCGCTGGCTGTCTCTATCTCTGTCGAATAAATAAAATCTTTAAAAAGAAAAAAAGAAGAAGTTGTGGTCCATATATACAATGGAATACTACTCAGCTATCAGAAAGAACAATTTCTCAACATCTGCTGCAACATGGACGGCACTGGAGGAGATAATGCTAAGTGAAATAAGTCAAGCAGAGAAAGACAATTATCATATGATTTCTCTCATCTATGGAACATAAGAACTAGGAGGATCGGTAGGGGAAGAAAGGGATAAAGAAAAGGGGGGTAATCAGAAGGGGGAATGAAACATGAGAGACTATGGACT
>NC_048238.1:105046856-105052829 GCF_002007445.2 Ailuropoda melanoleuca | reverse complement strand
AAAAAAAAAAAGAAGGGGGAATGAAGCATGAGAGACTATGGACTCTGAGAAACAAACTGAGGGCTTCAGAGGGGAGGAGGGTGGGGGAATGGGATAGACTGGTGATGGGTCGTAAGGAGGGCACGTATTGCATGGTGCACTGGGTGTTATACACAACTAATGAATCATAGAACTTTACATCGGAAACCGGGGATGTACTTTATGGTGACTAACATAATAAAAAAACATTTAAAAAAAAGCAAAAACTTAGTGTTTTCACACTGCTGGAGGCTAGAAGTTCAAATCCAACTTGTCAGCAGGGCCATACTCCCTCTAAAGACTATAGAGAAGACTCCTTCCTTGGCTCTCTTGGCTTCTGGTGGTTGCTGACAATCCTTGATATTCCTTGGCTTTCTTCTCAGTGTCTCTTCTGTGTCTTCGAATCTCCCTCTCCTCACAGGGGCATTGGTCATTGACTTTAAGGCCCATCTTAATTCGATATGACCTCATCTTAATTTAGTTACATCAGCAAAGACCCTAGTTCTGAATAACTTCAATTCACAGTGTCTGGGATTGGAAATTAGGACTCCAACATATCATTTTGGGGACACAATTCAAGTTTCAATAGTAGGAAATATTTTTCATCTAAATATCTATGTATCAATCAAAAAATTGGCTTATGCAATTGTAGCATCTGACTAGGCAAGTCAGAAATATACAGGGCAGGCCAGCAGGCTGGAAATTCTCAGGCAGGAGCTGAAACTGTCATCCACAGGCAAAATTTCTTCTTCATGGAAACCCCAGTTTTATTCGTATAGCCTTTTAACTGATTGCATGAGGCCCCACACACTATCGAGGGTAATTCACTTCATTGCAAGTCAATTGATTGTAGATGTTAACCACATCTATAAAATGCCTTCACAGCAACATCCAGCTTAGTGTTTAAAAACTAGGTACTATAGCTTAGCTAAGTCGACACAGAAAACTAACCATCAAACATAAAATTAAATTGTCAGGTCCAGAACCTTCTGATATTCTAGCACATTCTAAAGCTCTCAGGCACAGAAAAGCTTTTTTTCTTCTTAATTAACAAAATTTTCTTGGGTTATCTTGATCAGCCACGAGGTAGTCATTATGAATCCTGTCTTGAATGAAAGGGAAAATTGATGTGATCCAATTTAATTGTTCAGATATTTTAGGAACTAAAACATAAAGCCTATTTAGCTGTCTTGAAATCTTTACTTTGAAGTGAACTTAGAAAGTACCTACGCTATCATTCTTACTTTCTCTCAATGAGCGAACTGGGCCCAGAGTGGGTAAGCACCTTGCTCCTCTGTTTGCTAGCAGGTTCCGACCTCACCTGAGGTAACAGCCAAGTCCAGTTCTCTTTTCATGGTGGCTCTCAGACAGCTGTTAGAAGGGCACACTAGGCTATACTGAGGAAACAGAGAAACTCTCCGGCTTTCTTCTTCCAGTCATTCTGCTGTGGGAACACGTGCGTGCTGAGAATTCTGTGCCCCTCTCCCAGGACCCGCAGCCCAGCTGCCAGGTGCTGTCCATGTTGCTGGAGAGGAAGGGTACGTGGGCAGGAGGGCACGTCATCCGGCAGAATGCTTTTCTTGCTGCGGACCTCTCAGGACCCCCTTTAAGCATGGCTCGTGTCTTTTATCGGCGTCACGTTTGGAACTCAATTTTTAGTCACTCTGGGTACACAAGGTTGGCTTGCCTCTGCATGTCGATGACACTGTATGTTTTGATATCCTAGGTGACATGTCTGCATAAATACGTGAAGACAGAAACAGCAAAGGTCATAACTTTTCCTATTACTGAAGATAAAATTTAATGAGCTAGATCACAGGCTGCTTTAAGAACGGCCGTGCCAGGTTAATGGGGCTCTGCCACTAAACCCAATTACACTGGGTACAATTACATCCTATTCTAATAGCTGTAAGTCAGGGTTACACAAAGATTCTGTCTCTGGGTAATTACTAGCTAGGAAGCAGGTGAGGGGAAACTAAGCAAATTGTCACTGATCATACAAGGGACACACAGAAAGCACAGAGCTTGTAGCTATTCCGGGTGCGTGTGGGTCATCTGTTGCTAAGAAGGAGCTGGCTTCGCAGTCAGAAAGCCCTCTTCTTCTAGCTCTGACCAAAAGGATATGTGATTTCAAAGACGCTTTTAGAAAAGTAGCTGAAAAGTGAATAGTAGCAGAGGGGGAGGAAGAACTCAGAAAGCTCTTCTCTATTGAAACGGTTTCCCTGAGGATTGTGAAAGATTTCGTGGGCTGATATTAATTTCTTCCAACCTAAATACAGGGGAGTGTTACCAAAACCCAAAATGACATTGTAAAACTTGAACGAATAGACCTCAAAGATTGACTTAATAAAAGACCTCCTTGAAATGCTCCGCTAGCCTCACCCTGACGGCTATTTACAGGTCCTTTCCTGACAATTGAAGATCCTTCAGAAATATAGATGAAAACACTTTGAAATTTCAAAGTAACAGAATTTTCCTAGGATCTCATGGATCAATTTGCACACTATTGATTTTCGAAAAGCCTTCGAGGAACCAATACATGTTCTCCGAGGGAAACACATGTGTTCAGGTTATCAGTGAATAAATATTTTAAGATCCAAGGGACTGGGGGGGTAATGTTTCCTTTCTGAAAGCATCACTGACATTTATTGGAACTGTGGGAAAGTCATTGCAGACAAGGGCAGCTGTATTTCTGCGTGCTGCTTTTTGAGTAGAGTGATGTTTATAAGGGAACGAGTATTAAATAAATGACACAAAATGTTCTTTGTTTCCAAGAGGTTAAAGATTAAAAAAAGTAATTCCTAATATTGGTTGTTCAGACCACAATTGGAAAGACTTCCAGAATGACTCAAGATTTTTAAAAGATCCTTTCAAAGTAATGAAGTAATCTGTGGTAGAGTAGAAACAAGGAGATGAGAAGAAGTAGGTGGTACAGCATGGAGTCGGAGCCTGTCCTCTTGCTGCTGCTTGCCCTGAGATGAAAGGTTGGTGATATTGCTCTTTTTGTCCTTAGAAGAGAAGGAGGAGGTTTTTTGTAATTGTATATTCATTCTGTCCCTTTTCTCTCTCTAAACAAAGCTCATATCTCCAAATCTTTGTGGTTTTTTTTTTTTTACAGCCTCCAAAATATCATTTGTTTTTACTCCTAATTTAAGATTGCTATCCTTTTCCTGGTTATCTTCCTCAGAGACTCTCCTTAAAGAATTAAATTATGCAAGTATGCTTAATCATTTGGACGAAGCTTCAGTCATCCCTATCAAAACGGCCTTGTAGAATTGCCCTTTGGTGACAAGCCCCCCCCAAGAGCCCTAAATCAATCAAAGGACAGAATACTCTCCCATTTTTATTCTAGTTCTTTCACTATGCAGTTGTACATAACATCTCAGTAAGGGAGTGTGGGAATTCACAGTGCCTGTGTAGACAAAATCTGACTTGTAGATGCCTCCCTGGATGAGACTAATTGAAAAGCAAAGAAGGAATGCCTGGAATGCTGGGCCTCCTTTGAAGTTTCTTGGCTGAAAATGGCCAGATTCTTAATGCCGCTCCAGGTTCTCATCTAGGGAGTCAACATTTAAATTTTGAAGAAAATCAGGCACCTGTGGTGGTCACATACTTCACGGTCTCCCCTCCTTGCCCTTATCACACGCTGCCCCATATATTATTATCCTGACCACGAAGGTTACACTCTCCTCCTTGCTTTGCACCTGTGCCTGGTGTATTGCTAAGACCCCAATAATAGTGGAGACAAAGCTTGGCACAGGGCCTTTTGCCACTAGAGCATCTGGTCCCCAGGCCTCTCCTGTCTCCTACTAAGGTGTCTGGAGTCATCTTTTCATTCGCCTTCTCGGGGTTTGCTCGCCAAACCCAATAAGGGAGAAAGCCCCACTGAAAGTATATTACATTTCAGAGTTACCCAAGAAATGATGCAGCCATCCTTTCTACTAAGTAAATCCAATGCCGATCTATCTTGGATAACCGCAGTGTTCTGAATGTGTAGATTTTCTATGAAGGCAAACAGATATTCTTCTTTAATATTTATATCGACTGTGGCTATTCAGAGAACATAATGTCCCGCCCTGTCATTCTCACGAGTGCTGGGGAGTATAGGAGAGAAAATAGGAGAGGATCTACTCAGAGGTGAGAAGCAAGAAGGTGCATCTAATGAGGAGCAATACATCCAACACCATACATTGCATCCACCCACCTAGAACCGGAACAGTCCAAGAATGAGAAACCCCCAAGGTTCAGACACATTAAAAAAAAAAATAAAAACCCAGATATACTGGTGGTTTACTCTCATACCAACAGGTCCACATCAGAGACAAAACAAAACAGTCACAAAGGAGTTATCTTGTCACTGGCAGAATTAAACTTTCTTAAAGTGGACGTCAGGAATGACCCAGATCAATTCCTATCCTGCACTCTCCTTACTCAAGCGTGGTCCACAAGCCACGAGTATCAGTATTACTTGGGAGCTTGTTAGAAAGGCAAAATTTCAGGGCACCTGGGTGGTACAGTCAGTTAAGCATCTGACTTCAGGTCGGGTCATGATCTCAGGGACCTGGGATTGAGCCCTGCTTCGGGATCCCCCCTCGGTGGGGAGTCTGCTTCTCCCTCTTCCTCTGCCCCTCACCCCCGTTCAGTCTCTCTCTCTCTCTCTCTCAAATAAAGAAAATCTTTAAAAAAAAAAAAGGCAAAATTTCAAGCTTCACCTCAGACCTACTGAATCAGAATCTGCATTTTATCAAGTTATTTGTAAGTATATTAAAGCTTAAAAAACACTGCCCCAAACACAATAGACCATGAGGTTCTAGGGTCTACTTCCATTATAATTTCTCTAAAACAACATTCCAGACTCTCCAGATCCAGTTCCAGATTCAGTTTCGTGAATCTTCCAATAGGTCCATACTCCAGTTTGTCTCTATATTATGAGCAATGAAAGCCATTAGTGGTAAATGACTATACTAAGGACAGTATGGCCTTAGTGGAATGAACACTAAGCTTGGCGTCAAAGGGAATTATGCTCAATTCCTGACTCACCACTAGCTGTGTGAACTTGAACAGGATGCTTTAGCTCTTTAGTTGTCATTTCTTTCACTTACAAAATTGGGTTAATACTACCCATGCCACAGCATTGTTAAGAGAATGGGCTGAGATGATGTAAGCAGAGTGCTTAACTAAATCTAAGTTTGATCTCTTGCCTGAGGACCATCTCTGCATTTCCTCCCAGAACCTCAATATGAATTTCCCTTCTCTGGTTCATTCTGTAGTTTGTTGCCTCAAAGGTATTAGGCAACTTCACATCAGTTATATTCTTACATTTGAGGCTCTCAGTTCCTCAAAGCAACAGCCTCTTAGGCCTCATCACAAACTCAACATGATAATTCAGGTGAAACAATTTTTCCCAAGCCTCATTGCAATTAGAGAACCCCAGAGTTGTTTCATGACCATCTGTCAAACCGTGATGGGAGAGTGCTGAATCCTATATCACAAACTAATTGATCCAGAGGGCTCGTCTCATTTCAATTGCTGGACGATTTGTCCTTGTTTGCCCAGCACAAGCCTAGTTTACTCTTATTTATTCAGGTGTGATCATTAATACCCCCAATTTCACTTTAAAAGAGGTCTCCCAGCTTGTGTGAGAAGTTACACAGTCTGCTGTAAGCAGACGACTTTGGCTTTCCAATGTTAAACAGCAAGTGTAGAAGAAATGTTACACTTGTCCCTTGCTTTGCCTGAGCAGCTCTTCAAAAAGTTGCTTCTGGAACCTCCATACTGTTCCTCAAAAAGTTAAAAATAGAGCTACCCTATGACCCAGCCATTGCACTACTGGCTATTTACCCCAAAGATACAGATGTAGTGAAGAGAAGGGGCCATATGCACCCCAATGTTCATAGCAGCAAGGTCCACAATAACCAAACTGTGGAAGGAGCTGAGATGCCCTTCAACAGATGA
>NC_048238.1:104943142-105046632 GCF_002007445.2 Ailuropoda melanoleuca | reverse complement strand
AAAAAGTTAAAAATTGAACTACCCTATGACCCAGCCATTGCACTACTGGCTATTTACCCCAAAGATACAGATGTAGTGAAGAGAAGGGGCCATATGCACCCCAATGTTCATAGCAGCAAGGTCCACAATAACCAAACTGTGGAAGGAGCTGAGATGCCCTTCAACAGATGANNNNTGTGGTTCATATATACAATGGAATATTACTCAGCCATCAGAAAGGATGAATACCCACCCCATTTGCACAGACATGGACGGAACTGGAGGGGATTATGCTAAGTGAAATAAGTCAAGCAGAGAAAGACAATTATCATATGGTTTCACTCATATGTGGAACATAAGCAATAACATGGAGGACATTAGCAGAAGGGAGGGAAAACTGAAGGGGGGGAAACCAGAGAGGGAGACAAACCACGAGAGACTATGGACTTTGGGAAACAACCTAAGGATTTTAGAGGGGAGGTGGGTGGGGGAATGGGGTAGCCTGGTGATGGGTATTAAGGAGGGCGTGTGTTGCAATGAGCACCGGGTTATACGCAAACAGCGAGTCATGGAACACTACATCAAAAACTAAGGATGTACTGTATGGTGACTAACATAACATAAGAAAATAAAAAGTTGCTTCTGATATAGAGCCCTATAAATTTCGTCAGGCCTCCCAGTCCCATGCAGGGCCTGCTGACTCTCTGTTGGCATTCAGTATCTTTCACACCCTGCTCCGTAGCCTCCCCTCTTTCGCCCAGGATGCAAACCTGGGGCTCCCTTGCCAGACTTCCTTGCCAGCTGGGATCCACAGAGTCTGAGATTCCATGCTAAGATGCATTGGCATGAGGCTGGGGAGGCAAATGAGAAGCACAGATACAGTTACTTCTTCTCCAAGTNCCTTGCCAGACTTCCTTGCCAGCTGGGATCCACAGAGTCTGAGATTCCATGCTAAGATGCATTGGCATGAGGTTGGGGAGGCAAATGAGAAGCACAGATACAGTTACTTCTCCAAGGGGCAAGCGGACTCTGGAATCAAATTTGTGATCACTTGGTGATTTCAGAGGGTATTTTTTCATTGCACCCTCTGCATCCCCCAGCCACTTAATCAGCTTTGAGGCTGAAGATCTGTAAGGTTGGCAGTGACTTCCTGCAGCTCCCCGACCCGGGGCCGCAGCATCTTTGTAAGCCTCTGCTTGACTTGTCCCCTCTTTACTCCTGCCAGGGCTTTGTCATTTGCTTGCTTGTTGATGTTCTAACACATCTGTTGAGCTATAATTGATATAATTAACCCTCTCCCTCCTCTTTTTCCCTCAGCCCCGGGCAGCTAATGATCTGCTTTCTGTCACTGTGGATTAGTTTACATTTTTAAGTTTTATATAAATGGAATCTCACAGTATGTACTTCTGTGTTGTCTGGCTTCTTTCACTCATCTTAATGTTTTTTGAGATTCATCAATGTTGCTGCAGGCATCAGATTTCATTACTTTGCATAACTGAATAGCATTCCATTCTATGGAAATACCTTATTCACCTACACACCCATTGATGGACATTTGCACTTGCTCATTTCCAGTTTTAGTTATTACAAATAAAGTTACTATGAACATTCCTGCAAGTCTTTGTAGAGACATGTTTTCATTGCCCTTAAATAAATAATTGAAGAGTGCAATGGCTGTCTCTTTTTCGTGACACTTCAAAGGCAGCAGCCTGCTTTAGGACGAAGCTGAACATCTTTTCCCCAGCTACTGGCTGCCAGAAACTATTTTGAAGTGGACAATGAACACAAACTTTGTACCTTTTTTGAGAAGCATATGGCCACAGAAGTTGCCGTTGATGCTCTGGGAAGAATGGAGGGGTTATGTGGTCTGAATTGGTGGTGGCAATGACCACAAGGCTTCTGCAGGAAAGCAGGTTTCTTTTTTTTTTATTAATTTTATTTTATTATATTATGTTAATCACCATACAGTACATCCCCTGATTCTGATGTAAAGTTTGATGCTTCATTAGTTGCGTATAACACCCAGTGCACCATGCAATACGTGCCCTCCTTACTACCCATCACCAGTCTATCCCCTTCCCCCACCCCCTCCCCTCTGAAGTCTTCAGTTTGTTTCTCATAGTCCATAGTCTCTCATGTTTCATTCCCCCTTCTGATTACCCCCCTTTTCTTTATCCCTTTCTTCCCCTACCGATCCTCCTAGTTCTTATGTTCCATAGATGAGAGAAATCATATGATAATTGTCTTTCTCTGCTTGACTTATTTCACTTAGCATTATCTCCTCCAGTGCCGTCCATGTTGCAGCAAATGTTGAGAATTCGTTCTTTCTGATAGCTGAGTAATATTCCATTGTATATATGGACCACAGCTTCTTAATCCAGTCATCTGTTGAAGGGCATCTCGGCTCCTTCCATGATTTGGCTATTGTGGACAATGCAGCTATGAACATTGGGGTGCATATGGCCCTTCTCTTTACTACGTCTGTATCTTTGGGGTAAACACCCAGTAGTGCAATGGCTGGGTCATAGGGTAGTTCAATTTTTAACTTTTTAAGGGACCTCCACACTGTTTTCCAGAGTGGCTGTACCAACTTGCATTCCCACCAACAATGTAGGAGGGATCCCCTTTCTCCACATCCTCTCCAACAATTGTTGTTTCTTGCCTTGTCTATCTTTGCCATTCTAACTGGCGTAAGGTGGTATCTCAGTGTGGTTTTGATTTGAATTTCCCTGATGGCTAATGATTTTGAACATTTTTTCATGTGTCTGTTAGCCATTTGTATGTCTTCATTGGAAAAGTGTCTGTTCATATCTTCTGCCCATTTTATGATTTGTTTATTTGTTTCTCGTGTATTGAGTTTGAGAAGTTCTTTGTAGATCTTGGATACCAGTCCTTTATCTGTGGTGTCCTTTGCAAATATATTCTCCCATTCCGTGGGCTGTCTCTTAGTTTTTTTGACTGTTTCCTTGGCTGTGCAGAAGCTCTTTATCCTGATAAAGTCCCATAAGTTCATTTTATCTTTTATTTCTCTTGCCTTTGGAGATGTGTCGTGAAAAAGGTTGCTCTGGCCGATGTCATAGAAGTTGTTGCCTATGTTCTCCTCTAGAATTTTGATGGATTCCTGTCTCACATTGAGGTCTTTCATCCATTTGGAGTTTATTTTTGTGTATGGTGTGAGAGAGTGGTCAAGTTTCATTCTTTTGCATGTAGCTGTCCAATTTTCCCAGCACCATTTATTGAAGAGACTGTCTTTTTTCCACCGGATGTTTTTTCCTGCTTTATCAAAGATTAGTTGCCCAAAGAGCCGAGGGTCCATTTCTGGGTTCTCTATTCTGTTCCATTGGTCGATGTGTCTGTTTTTGTGCCAGTACCATGCTGTCTTTGTGATCACAGCTTTGTAGTACAGCTCGAAATCCGGCATTGTGATGCCCCCAGCTTTGTTTTTCCTTTTCAACAGTTCCTTGGAGATTCGGGGCCTTTTCTGGTTCCATACAAATTTAAGGACTATTTGTTCCAGTTCTTTGAAAAATGTCCTCGGTATTTTGATCGGGATAGCATTGAAAGTGTAGATTGCTCTGGGTAGTATGGACATTTTAACTATGTTAATTCTTCCAATCCATGAGCATGGAATATTTTTCCATCTTTTTATGTCTTCCTCAATATCTTTCAAAAGTGATCTATAGTTTCTAGCATATAGGTCCTTTACGTCTCTGGTTAAGTTAATTCCAAGGTAACGCATGGTTTTTGGTGTTATTGTAAATGGGATGGATTCCCTAATTTCTCTTTCTTCAGTCTCGTTATTCGTGTATAGAAATGCAACTGATTTCTGGGCATTGATTTTGTATCCTGCCACCTTACTGAATTGTTCTATAACTTCTAATAGTTTGGGAGTGGATTCCTTTGGGTTTTCCATATAGAGTATCATGTCATCTGCAAAGAGAGACAGTTTGACTTCTTCTTTGCCGATTTGGATACCTTTGATCCCTTTTTGTCTTCTGATTGCTGTTGCAAGGACTTCTAGTACTATGTTGAATAATAGTGGCGAGAGTGGGCATCCTTGTCGTGTTCCTGATCTTAAGGGAAAGGCTTCCAGCTTTTCCCCATTGAGAATAATGCTTGCAGTAGGCTTTTCATAGATGGCTTTTATGAGATTGAGAAATGTACCCTCTATTCCTACACTCTGAAGGGTTTTAATCAGGAAAGGATGCTGTATTTTGTCAAATGCTTTTTCTGCATCAATTGAGAGGATCATATGGTTCTTGAGTCTTTTCTTGTTGATATGATGTATCACATTGATTGATTTGCGAGTGTTGAACCATGCTTGCATCCCAGGTATGAATCCCACTTGGTCATGATGGATAATCCTTTTAATGTACTGTTGGATTCTATTAGCAAGGATCTTGTTGAGGATTTTGGCATCCATATTCATTAGAGAAATCGGTCTGTAATTCTCCTTTTTGAGGGGGTCTTTGCCTGGTTTGGGGATCAAGGTAATATTAGCCTCATAGAATGAGTTTGGTAGCTTTCCTTCTGTTTCTATTTTTTGAAATAGCTTTAGGAGAATAGGTATTATTTCTTCTTTGAATGTTTGGTAGAATTCCCCAGGAAAACCGTCTGGGCCTGGAGTTTTATTATTTGGAAGGTTGTTTATCACTGACTCAATTTCTTCATAGTTAATTGGCCTATTTAAGAAATCTATTTCTTCCTGTTTCAGTCTTGGTAGTTTATAGGTTTCCAGGAAGGCCTCCATCTCTTCCAGATTGTTTAGTTTTTTGGCATATAGCTGTTGATAAAAGTTTCTAATAATCCTTGCAATTTCAATGGTGCTGGTCGTGACCTCTCCCTTTTCAGTCATAATTTTAATAATCTCAGTCCTTTCTCTTTGTTTTTGGACAAGTTTTGCCAGTGGTCTATCAATTTTATGGATTCTCTCAAAGAACCAGCTTCTAGTCCTGTTGATCTGCTCTACTGTGGTTCTGGTCTCTAATTCATTGATTTCTGCTCTAATCTTGGTCAACTCCTTCCTTGTCAGTGGGTTAGGCCTGTCCCTCTGTTGCTGTTCCAGTTTCTTGAGGTGAGAATATAGAAACTGCATTTTAGATTTTTCTATTCTTTTGAGTGAGGCTTGGATGGCTATGTATTTCCCCCTTAGGACTGCCTTTGCAGTATCCCATAGGTTTTGGACCGTTGTGTATTCATTCTCGTTGGTCTCCATAAATTGTTTAATTTGTTTTTTGATTTCCTGGTTTATCGAGTCATTCTTGAGCAGGATGGTTCTTAGCCTCCAAGTGTTTGAGTTTCTTCCAGGTTTTTCCTTGTGGTTGAGTTCCAATTTCAGAGCGTTGTGGTCTGAGAATATGCAGGGGATAATTTCAATCTTTTGGTATTGGCTGAGACCTGTTTTGTGTCCCAGAGCATGATCTATTCTTGAGAATGTTCCATGGGCATTTGAATAGAATGAGTATTCTTTGGTTCTGGGGTGTAGTGTTCTATATATATCTATGAGGTCCAACTCGTCGAGTATGGCATTCAAAGCCTTTGATTCTTTGCTTAGTTTTTGCCAGGGTGTTCTGTCTATTTCTGATAGTGGGGTGTTGAGGTCCCCTACTATTACTGTGTTCTTATCTATATGTCTCTTTATTTTGGTTAAGAGTTGGCTTGTGTATCTTGCTGCTCCCCTGTTGGGGGCATATATATTAATAATTGTCATATCCACTTGTTGAATACTTCCTTTAAGAATAATATAGTGCCCTTCTGTATCTCTCTCTATGGCCTCTAGTTTAAAATCCAGTCTATCTGATATGAGAATTGCTACTCCAGCTTTCTTTTGAGGTCCATTTGCGTGGAAGATGGTACTCCATCCCCTTACTCTAAGTCTGAATGCATCTTTGGGTTCAAAATGAGTCTCTTGTAGACAGCAAATGGATGGGTCATGTCTTTTTATCCAATCTGCAACCCTGTGGCGTTTTATGGGAGAGTTTAAGCCATTTAGATTGATAGAGATTATTGACAGATATGATTTTAATGATGCCATTTCTCTTTAAAGTCTTTGTATCGGTTGTGACTTGCTGCTCTGTATCACTCTTGGGGCCTTTTTACCTTTATAGAGCCCCCCTTAATATCTCCTGTAGGGCTGGTTTCGTGGTTACGAAATTGGTTAATGATTGGCGATTTTGGAACGTCTTTATTTCTCCATCAATTCTGAATGACAGCTTTGCTGGATAAAGGATCCTTGGCTGCATGTTTTTCTCTGAAAGAGCTTTAAAAATGCCCCCCCAAGCCTTTCTCTCATTCCAGGTCTCTGTAGACAGGTCTGACGTAATCCTGATACCTTTGCCTTGGTACGTGAGAAATTTCTTTGCCCTGGCCGCTTTCAATACTGTATCCTTGGATCTAATATTTGCGAATTGCACTATGACATGCCGTGGCGTAGGTTTGTCCTGGTTGAGCTTGGATGGGGTCCTCTCTGCCTCTTGGACACGAATGCTTGTTTCCCTTGCTAGATTAGGGAAGTTTTCAGCTACAATTTGTTCAAATATCTCTTCTAGACCTCTGTTTTTCTCCACCCCTTCAGGGATGCCGATGATTCTGACATTGGATCGTTTCATAGAGTCAGTAATCTCCCGTAATCTACATTCGTGGGCGTGGATTTTTTTAAGACCAGCTTCTATTTTCGTTTTTTCTTCTACTAACCCATCCTCCAATTCGCTAACGCGTTCCTCTGCCTCGGTGACCCTGGCCGTCAGAGCCTCTAGTTTTGACTGTATTTGGCCCATAGAATTTTTAATTTCTGTCAGATTCGCTCTCATTTCTGCCCTTAGGGATTCTATATTCTCAGCAACGCTTTCTCTGATGCTTTTTTCAAGTTTACTCATCATCTTGACCATTGTTGCTCTGAATTCCATTTCTGATAATTGGGATACATCCATATGTATTAATTCTGTGGCCGAGGCCAATTCTGTGGCAGAGGCCACAGACTCATTATCTTTTCTTTGCTGGGGGGGACTTCTCCTTCTCGTCATTCTGATGAAGAGAGATTGCAGGGTTGTCCAGAGCCCAAGTGTTGACTGGGACCCAGGCCGTGCGCCCTTGTTTTATAGAGATCTTAGGGATGTGGGCTTCTTCCTTAAAGAGTTTATTTATTTATTTGAGAGAGAGAGAGACAGTCAGCAAGAAAGGGAACCCAAGCAGAGGAGTGGGAGAGGAAGAAGCAGGTTCCCGGTGGAGAAGCCCGATGAGGGACTCCTTTCCGGAACGTTGTAAACACACCCTAATCCGAAGACAGGTGCTTGGTGACTGCGCCACTCAGGCGCTCCGGGTTGTGGGCTTCTTGATTTTTCAGCCTGCCTTCTGGGGGAGGGGCCTGCCTGCCGGTACTCAGAAAACCCTGTTTGGGTAGAGTCTCTGTGTCCCTTGCGAGGGGGGATGGGGATGGGCACCCTGTGAGCCGGTATTTCCGGGCTTTTGTTCTCTGGCGGCTTTCCCTGGCGGTTTGCTATGCCTCTTCTGAGAGAGCAGCAGCGGCTGAAATTCAGCCTCTGTCTCAGAACAGAGGGATCGCGGATCGTTCTCCACTGATGTTCTGGCCACTTTAACTCTGTTTCTGTTGGTGCTGCTCAACCCTGCAGCATCCCGGGCTGTGCGCCCCACACCCGGCGTCCCAGCCCTCACTTCCAGGGCCGGCACGTCTCTGTCCTTTGTGTTTCCAACCCCGCCCGCCGCCAGCCGCCCCGCGCGGGCTCCCGGAGCTCCCCGTCTCAGTCTGGTGTCTCACGGGTGCTGACCGCGAGTCCGCCTGCTCCCCCGTGCAGGTGGCCCTCCAGCCGCCAGCCGCCCCGCGGACGCTCCCGGAGCTCCCGGTCTCAGCCTCGATCCAGTGAGCACACCGGAGCTCCGGAGCTCCGTGAGATGCTTGGTGGTGCACGCTCCCGGCTCACGGACTCAGTCTGCCGTTTCCAGAGTGCGGGTCCGCGGTCCGCCCGCTCCCCGGTGCAGGTGGCCCGCCAGCCGCCCTGCGCGCGCGCTCCTGGAGCTCGCGTTCTAAGTCTGTTGTCTCGCGGGTGCCGTCCGCGAGTCCGCCTGCTCCCCCGTGCAGGTGGCCCGCCAACCGCCAGCCGTCCCGCGTGCGCTCCCGGAGCTCCCTTCTCAGCCTGCTGTCTCAAGCGTGCGGGTCCGCGGTCTGTCCGCTCCCCCTTGCAGGTGGCTACCGCTTCCCGGCGCCCTGACACGGCGGCTCCCTCCCCCTTCTGTTTAGCTTCCGATATCTGTGCGCGGTTTCACGGCTCCCCGCTTCGTACCTCGATACTCAGCGCTGGAGATGTTCATTTGTAGAGATCCAGATGTATCTTCCTGCGTCTCAGGCTGATTCCGTGGATATTCCTGCTGGTCTGGTACCTATCCAGCTCAACTCAGGGGACCGGCTGAAAAAGGGGTCCCTTTTTTCCGCCATCTTAACCTCCCTCCGGAAAGCAGGTTTCTTGAGCCATGGTTGTGTCTGGCTGTTGCTGAGTAATGGGCATTACTGCTACAGACCAAGTATGGCTGGAGAAAGAAAGTGCAAATCTGTCTGGAGTTGCTCTACAGATGTCAATCTCAGTGTTTTCAATTTGGTCATTGTAAAAAAAAAAGGGGGAGGAGAGAAGGATATTCCTGGACTCATGGATACTACTGTGCCTTGTCACCTGGGACCCAAAAGAGCCAGCAGAATCTGCAAACTTTCTGATCTTTCTAAAGAAGATGATGTCCACGAGTATGTTGTGTTTTTTTTTTTTTTTTGATCTCAGGGTCCTGAGATCAAGCCCCTAATTGGACTCTGTGCTCAGTGGGGAGTCTGCTTCTCTCACTCTCCCTCTGTCCCTCCCCCCTCTCTTCACCCCCTCAGATAAATCAATAAGCCTTAAAAAAAAAAGAGAGAGAGAGAAAGAAACATCTAATGAGTCTTCAGAGGCCCGGTTTCTGGGAAATGGCCAACCACAAAGAAGCTGAATCTCATACCAGCAGAGTAAACTGATGGCTATGATTAAAGTAAAAATCGAGTTGTAAAAAGATGAAATTCTGTGTGTCTCTGTGAATTCTCCATTGGTGGGGAGGGAAGCAGGAGCCAAGGCAGATGTGTGAGAAGGGAGGGACGTGGTGTCCCGGATGGTTGGGGACCAGACCCTCAGGTCCACAGTTAGCCAGACATTAGGGATAAGGACGGAGTTTCAGAACCGAGCACTGAAGATAAATTCCCCTCCTGAACACTTTATCACAGGGGCAAGGAATAAATGGATGTGGTGTTACTGCATTTGTTTGGAGTAGGGAACAACATTAGGGTCTAGATTGCCACAACCCAGATGGGAAGAGGGTTTGATGTGTGGACAGTGACTGTGACTATGATACTTTTCCAAAAAAGGCAAAACGAAGAAATCAATTCTTGGTCACCTACCTCAGAGTGGGGTTCAGTTCACCCCACCACCATATGCTGTAAGCTAAAGGTGCTCAGAAATGCTCACCTTACGAAAAGTCACCATCAGCGTTCCCAAGGACTGGAATAATGTTTGGAGGGAACAAATCCAATACTGATTAGGTTCCTTTCTTGCTAAGAAACTAGGGTAAGGTGGTGGCAGTAGTCTACTCCTGAGGCAGGTGATAAAGAGAACCTTGGTCTGGGGAGTTTTAATACAACTATCCCCAGTAAAAGCTCGTCTTTTAATTATCATCACACCCTTGCATTTCTAAATAACTACAGAGGTAAAACAGTCTTCCTCAATAAAGCCTTTTGTTAGTTCAAATTCTAAACATTTTTGTGATTTAGGTTTCAAAAGCATAGGTTTATTCTACAACTAAATTAAAAACTAAACTTGATTCAAGAATGGCCAAAGGATTTTTGTATATATTTCTCCAAAGAAGATATGCAAATGGCAAATAGGTGCATGAAAAGATGCTCAACATCATTGGTCATTAGAGAAATGCAAGTGAAAACCATGAGATACCACTTCCTACCAGGATGGCTACTATGGAAAAAATTAAAACTAACAAGTGTTGGTGAGGATATGGAAAATGGTTTGGTGGTTCCTTAAAAAGTAAACATAGAATTACCACATGATCCAACAGTTCCTCCTCTAATTATATACCCCCCCAAGTTGAAAACAGGTACTCAAACAAATGCTTGTATTCCAGTGTTCATAGCAACATTATTCACAATAGCTAAAAGGTGACAACAGCACAAGTGTCCATCAGCAGATGACTGGCTAAATGAAACATGCTATATCCACACAATGGCATATTATTCAGCCATAGAAGGAATGAAGTCCTGATCGATGCTACAACATGGATAAACCTTGAAAACATTATGTCAAGTGAAAGAAGCCAGAAACAAAAGGACAGATACTGTGTGATTCCCCTTATATGAGGTACCTGGACTAGGCAAATTCGTAGATACAGAAAACAGAATGGAAATTACCCAGGGCTTGGGGGGAGGGCAGAGTGGGGAGTTCTTGCCTAAAGGGTACAGAGCTTCCGTTTGGAATGATGAAAAAGTCCTAGAATGAATTTTGCGTTATGTACATTTCACTGCAATAAAAATGCAAAAAAATTCATGTAATATTCAAAACAGCACATTTTTAGTATTTTCCTTTAAAAAAATCATTGTCTCCTGCTGTGAAGTTCATGTGGAGAAGGCCCTGTTGTACCTTTGGTCCCAACACAGGCTGGCAGTTACCACTTCTCCTTCCTATAGAAAGTTCCTAATGGTTTGGAACTGTTTTGAGATGACTTCCAAAGCACTTGCAGCCTATAATCCCGGAGGTCATGTATGTAATACATAATACACACATCCTACATTTAAATAGGAGATTCTAAATCCATGACAATACCATAAAGACTGTAAAGGTAAAGACACACTGAATTAACTTGCTTCATGAGCTGCTAGGAAGGACTTCAATACTTTTGGGTGCTGTAAGCTTTGTTAGGTGGAATGAGAGTAATATTTAGTCTAGGGCTCATTTTGAGCCCCGGGGATTGTTCCTCCCAAAACTCTTGTTTCTGTACCACAACCTGCAAATTCAGTCCAGGCTGTAAGCGGGGTCCTCCTAAGCCTCACACCTTGTTTCTTTCCTGTCTCATGGATATCACTATCCTTCATTAGCCAATGTCCCATGTCTTGAAAGCCAATGGTCAATATACTTTGTTTTTTTAGTTGCTGCAGGCAGGAAGGTAAAGAAGTTCTTGTTTACTATAAAACAAAACAAAACAAAAACAGAAAACCCTTCTTGTCTGAATAACTTTGAATTGTTCCTATTTTACTACTGGGACATTAACTACAGGTATGCCTAGAGTTTGAAATAAATGATGTAATAACAGAATTGGAAGCTAACATTTATTCAGTACTTACTGTTTATTGGGCAAATTACACATTTAGTAAAGTGACTCAGTGGATATTAGCTGACTCTGAATATTACCGATTTTAATATTTTAGTACATGTATATGTAATTCAATTACATTTATTTGAAACTATGCTTTATTAGTCTATAAGGAGTAGTGGTGCTAAACCAGGAACTAAACAAGTTCTAAACGCTAGCAAATTTAAACAATGGACTTTTGACATCCAGTGGCTAAATAATTACATATGATTTCAGTGACTATTTACATAGATTGAGTTCTTACAATACTTCGCTTGCCTCGTATTTCTTTTTTTTTTTAAGATTTTATTTATTTATGTGACAGAGAGACAGCCAGCGAGATAGAGAACACAGCAGGGGAGTGGGAGAGGAAGAAGCAAGGGCTCCCAGCGGAGGAGCCTGATGTGGGACTCGATCCCAGAACGGCGGGATCACGCCCTGAGCCGAAGGCAGACGCTTAACGACTGCACTACCCAGCCGCCCCCAACTTGCCTTGTATTTCTAATACTCTCTAAAAATAGGGTATTTCAGGACTACAGAATCTGATCATAACAGTGGAATTTTAGTTTTAAATCAGAATTATAAATTACAAACATAATGTGTTTTTTGTAAAATATTTTTAAAATACAGAAGCTTAAAGAAAAATGAAAATAATCAATAATCTCGTTGCCTATTGATAAGAATTCTCATGGTCAACTTTATATCTAACTAGCATTTATCTAAATACAACTTTGAATCTTCATCTGAATGTGTGTATATGTGTACATAAGTTTTTCATAAACTTATGTTGCTATCGTATTTGTAATGTGCTTTTCTAAACCATGAGGTTTTATATTTTATACTTCTTGTACCATTTTACAAAGACTGTTTTTGAGAAAATACAGTCTTGTTATTCATGTACTTGCTTCAATTTTCAAATAGAAATCCTTTTACTATTCTACACCATAATCATTTCGGTCTATCCTAAAATATCTCTCTCTTTTGTTTAGAAGGTGCTTATAAAAAACATCACTTTAAAAAAAAATGATGGTACAGCCAGTGGTGTGCTGGAATCCTGTCATACTGCTTTGCAAGAGCCGATAATAAGCATTTCTTACTAATACTGCATTCAGTGAAGTCACAGTTGCTGTTTGAATTCAGCCAATTTATAACACCGAAGTATCTACAATGCAGAAAAGGGAAAATGGTACAAATTAGGGCCTTTTTATTCTGGAGAACCAGTTATTAGGTATTTACTAGAGCACCTCTGAGTAGAGCCATGGCATAGAATACAAGGCTATTAAATGAAGATATAAATAGGTAAGGAAAAAGTCAAATCTTGGAAAATATATATGTTCTTATTTCTGTTAATAAATTTATATGCATATGCAAAGAAAGAGGTCTTTCTTTAAAAAAAAGATTTTATTTATTTATTTGAGAGAGAGAGAGCACAAGTTGGGTGAAGGGCAGAGGGAGAAGCAGACTCCCCACTGAGCAGGGAGCGCAATGCTGGACTCAATCCTGGGACTGAGCCACCCAGGAGTCCATAAAGAGGTCTTTAAGAACTAGGGTTACCTCTGAGAAATGTGATTAGAGAATGATCTGATTTTTTTTATTTTAAAAAAATTTTTAAAGATTTGAGAGAGAGAGAGAGAGAGCGCACGCGCATGCAAGTGGGGGGAGGGGCAGAGAGAGAGGGAGAAGCAGACTCCCTGCTGAGCAGGGAGCCCAATGCAGGGCTCCATCCCAGGACCCCAAGATCATGACCTGAGCTGAAGGCAGACGCTTAACCAACTGAGCCACCCAGGTGTCCCATGATTTTTTTTAAAAAACTTGTACACATTTGTATTCATTTAGACTTTTATAATAAATATGCTTTACATATATTAATATTAATGCAAATTTTTTTCAGGAAAATAAATTTATTGTGCTGATACTATCTTGAAGGTATTAAGATAATAACAAACATGGGCGCCTGGGTGGCTCAGTCGGTTAAGCATCTGCCTTTGGCTCAGGGCATGATCCCAGGGTCCTGGGATTGAGCCCCACATCAGGCTCCCTGCTCAGCAGGGAGTCTGCTTCTCCCTCTCCCTCTGCCCCTTCCCCCTGCTCATGATCTCTCTCGCTCTCTCTCTTGCTCAAATAAATAAGGCCTTTAAAAAAAAAGATAATAACAACCATCGTAAACCACTTATTTTCTGTTTATAATTTGTCAGATGTGATTTGGTGCTAGGGTAGTTTTAATACATGATTATCCATCTAATCCATTCTGCATGACTTGGATTTTATTGTCCTCATTTTGCAGAAGGGTCAATTGAGATGCATAGAAGTTATGTTATTTGCCCATAATCAAGCAGCCAACATGTGTGTGAATGCTTGGTTTTATTTTTTTTATTTTTTATTTTTATTATTATTATTTTTTTGAATGCTTGGTTTTAAAGCCAGTTTTTTGAGACCTCTCTGCCAAATGGAGAGCACCACTTGGTTGTTTTGGAACAACTCATTTGCAAGTTCCATCTTGGAATGAATGAGAAGATCTTAAGCATATTAGAAGAATGACAAATGCATGAATCCAGAACTTAGAGGCTATTAACTACAGAAGAACTGGAACGGTATTCTGTATAACACTATTCCCCACAGAAGGAAATTCTTTGAAGAGGTCATCCAGACTCCAAGTGAGATGAGCGAATCAATTCTATTATTTTCATCTTTCTGTGCCTCTACTTTCCCATGTGTAAGCCAGGGCATCTCAAATACTTCCATAAATTGATGTGAAAATGAAATAACAGTGCACTAATTATTAGACTGGTAAAAATCAGAAAGCTGGGTACTATCAAGTCCTGGTTGAGTTGTTGGGACATTGCACTGTTGATAGGAAGGCATGTGGACTGGTACAACCATTATCGAGAGTAATCCAACACTAACTAGTCAATTAAATACATGCAAACCTTTCAACCTCATCATTCTGTGTGTGGGGATTTCTCCCAGAGAAATTTTCGCACAGCTCCATAAATTCTATATAATGTCTACACTACGGATGAAAAATATAACAGTGTGGTAAGAACCACACACACTGCTGAGGTTTATAGCTGAAATCATTCCCTGGTGACATCAGAAACTCTTTCCAGTTTCACATTCTAATTGCTTAATATAGCAAGCTACCTCCTGCGCTTATGAAGTCTTAAAGACAAGGTATTTATATGCTTTTGGACAGATATTTTATAAATAGTTTTCGAGTGTGGAATATTTAATTTGATGTTAACTTTCATTTTGAAATTTTTTAAAAAAAGAGTAAAGGACATTTCAATCAAATAAACTGAAAACTCTTCCGGAGCACCCACTTAACACCAGGGCCTCTGCTAAGCTTTGCAGATATGGAGATATATAAGTACAGTCCTTGACCTCAAGAAGCCTGCACAACCTCAGAAAACATTTTAGAAAAAACTAAAACATGGAGTTTTTTCACCCATCAGCATCAAAAGAGAAGCACAGTTCAGATGTTAAGTCAATGATATGGTATCTTTTATCTAGATTGTGGCTCTCTAATTAAATCTTTCTGGCACTTTTAACTCCAGGGAAACCCAGTTGATGATTCAAAGTCAGTCACTGAATGTGATTTAAAATCAATAAGAGTGAAAGACATCCTGGGTGTGCTGTCCTTTCAAAGGAAGTGGGAGCACTTTCATGCCTTATTTGTAGAAAATCGATTATCTCAAGCAGCTACCAGGCTGATATGGACACAGAGAGCTTATCTCTATGGATAGGCTAATGTTATCATTCCTGATCTGCATACATTATAACCATTTGACACTACTGCACTTTAATGCTCTGTTGTAGGACTTGCTGAAATGCTTGCTGTTACAGTGGATGGTAATAGATTTCTATGCCTCAAGAGCTGAGGCTGACCAAAACCAAATGTTAGAATGCCTTGTTTCCCAAAAGAGCTCCAGTATATACTTAGATATGCATGGATACTTTGTCATATTCCATAAAGAATTGGTGATACTTGGAGTTAAAAAAAAAAAGATCCAAGGATACATAGGGTTAAAAAAGAAAAACATGAATAAGAAGCCACGAACAGAGAGAAAATATATCCAAATAGAACAACAATAACAAAAAAGATCAGTATCAAATAGGTGTAATTCCCCTTGAAAAGGATAACATATTCGACATGTCATTTCCTATTGCAAAAGCTGTTATTTGCTCTGTAGCACTTACCAAGTATAGTGCAAATTCTTTAGACTTACAGGAAAGATCCCCTATGAACAGGCTTCAACTTATCTTTCTAGCTACATCCATAACAACCTCTATTCAAGCAGCTTATGCTCCAGAAAAGTTGACTAATGCAATGATTTCCCTAAGACCTCCCTGTTTTCCTCTTCACCTATATCCATGTTATCCTCTGTGACCCCAAACGTAACTTTCTTCAAAGCCCAAACTAACAGCTACCTCCCAAAGTCCTTTTCTCAATGACACCATTAAGTATTAGTTTTTTTAAAATTCTCTCTACTCATTTATTTTACTATTTACTACATGCTGCCTATATGATAGTTATTTGAATATGTGTCTTATCAGAAAAACATGGCAGAGGGATAAATTTATTAAAAATCAGCACTGTGATGTAAATTATTATCGGAAGTAAAGTTATCTAGGAGTATAAGTGGGAGAGAATCACTCTATTCTGCAAACTACATTTAAGAATCTGTTTTGAAAATATAATAAAAAACAGACAAACTGGCGTGTGGGTAGGAGTTGGAAGTTATCAATTAACTTAATTAATATTGAAATAAAGTTGACATAGAAGAGGTGGCAGCTATTTTAAACAGAAGTTTCTTTTACCAGAAGTCAAGAAGAACTCCATGTCCTTGTATTAACACCATTCCTTTGCAGAAGCCAAGAAAATGCTCAGGGACTCACAATGCCAGTGCCATACTGCTAGTTCTGAGGTTTTTTTCAGCAGAGGTCAAGAGGGAGCTTATGTGCTGAGGGTGATAACACCTCTCTGCAGGACTCCATCCATCCATCGTCAGGGATCAAGTGGGAGCCCCAGAATTCTACCTGCACCTGGCAAGTCCCCTCACCCCAGTTCCTTTCCTAAAGGCTTGTCACCTCTTCCCGCCTTGTGATTATCATGATTAAATTTCATCCTGTCCTGTCCTCAACTAGGGGTGTCAGGAAACTGGATATCCACGTGCAAAAGAATAAAATTAGATGCGAATCTTATACCACACATGAAAATAAACTCAAAATTGATTAAAGATTTAAATGGAAGACATGAAACTATAAAACTCCTAGAAGAAAGCATAGGAGAAAAACTTCATAACGTTGGTCTTGGCAAAGATTTTTTGTATGTGACACCAAAAGCACAGGCAACAGAAGCAAAAATAGAAAAGTAGGACTACATCAAACTAAAAAGCTTCTGCACAGCAAAAGAAACAACAAAATGAAAAGGCAACCTGCAGAATGGGAGAAAATATTTGCAAGTCATATATCTCATGCGGGGTTAATATCCAAAATATATAAATAACTCATACAGTTCAATAGCAAAAAAACGAAAACAAAAACAAGAAAAAAATCCAATTTTAAAACGAGCAAAGAACCTGAGTAAACATTTTCCAAAGGAGACATACATATGGCCAACATGTACATGAAAAGATGTTCAATGTGACTAGTCACCTGGAAAATGCAAATCAAAACCACAATGAGATAGTGCATCACACTTGTTAGAATGGCTATGATCAAAAGGACAACAGTTAACAAATGCTAGTGAGAATGTGGAGAAAAGGTAACCCTTGTGTGTTGTTGGTGAGAATGTAAATTGGTACAGCCATTATGGGAAACAATATGGAGGTTCCTCAAAAATTAAAAATAGAATTACCATATGATCCAATAATTCCACTTCTGGGCATATATCTGAAGGAAATGAAATCCTGATCTTGAAGAAATATCTGAACTCCCATGTTAATTGCAACATTATTCACAGTAGCCAAGATATGGAAATATCCTAAGTGTTTGTCAACAGATGAATAAAGAAGATGTTTCATATATAAATATATTTATGCTATATATGTATTAATTTTATGTTATACATGTTTTATATATGATATATATTTACATATGTTGATACATGTCATATATATATTGCACATATAATGGAATATCATTCAGCCATCAGAAAGAAGGAAATCCTGCCATTTGCAACAGCATGGGTAGAACTTGAGGGCATTAGTCTAAGTAAAATAAGTCAGAGAAAGACAAATACTGTATGATACCACTTATATCTGGAACCTAAAAATCCAAAACTCATGGAAACAGAGAGTGGGGTGGTGGTTGCCAGGGGTTAGGGGTATGGGAAATGGGGAGATGTTGGTCTAAAGGTATGAACTTCAGGTATAAGATTAACAGTTCTGGAAATCCGATGTACGGTATGGTGATTATAGTTAATAGTATTACATTATATAAAAGCTGCTAAGAGACTAGATCTTACAACATGGGTGAACTTCAAGGGCATTATGCTAAGTGAAAATAAGCCAGAGAAAGACAAATACTGTATGATCTCTCTCACATATAGAATCTAACCAAACAAATAAACCAAGCTCATTGATACAGTGAAGAGATTGGTGCTGTCAGAGGCATGGCGTGGGGGATTAAGGGAAATAGACGAAGAGGGCCAAAAGGTAAAAACAAACAAACAAACAAACGAATAGTTCTTAGCNAAAAAAAAAAAAAAAAAAAAAGAAAAAAGAAAAAGAAATGGTAATTGTGTAACATGATGTAGGTGCTAGCTAAGAGTATAGTGGTAATAATTTTGCAATATATATGTGTATCAAATTAATACTATCTATACCTTAAATTTACACAATTCTATATATCAATTAGATCTCAATAAAGCTGGAAAAAGATTTAAAAACTGACCTAAAGATGTAGGAGAAGATGCTCAACATCACTAATTATGAGGGAAATGCAAATCAAAACCACAATGAAGTCGCACCTCACACCTGCAAGGACGGCCATTTAGACAGATAGATGGATAGATGGATCGTAGTTATGGAAATACAGAAAATACATATCTTAAACAGAAAATAAAAGGTGTTGGCAAGGACATGGGAAAATTGGAACACTTGTGTATGGCTGGCGGGAGTGTAAGTTGGTGCAGCCACTATGGAAAACAGGAAAACAATATGGAGATTACCCCCTAGATTAAAAATAGAACTATCATAGGATTCAGCAATCCAACTTCTGGGTATTTATCCAAAATAATTGAAATCAGGGTCCAAAAAGACATTTGCATGGAGCGCCTGGGTGGCTCAGTCATTAAGCGTCTGCCTTCGGCTCAGGGAGTGATCCTGGTGTTCTGGGATCGAGTCCCACATCGGGCTCCTCCGCTGGGAACCTGCTTCTTCCTCTCCCACTCCCCCTGCTTGTGTTCCCTCTCTCGCTGGCTGTCTCTATCTCTGTCAAATAAATGAATAAAATCTTAAAAAAAAAAAGACATTTGCATTCCCATGTTCCTTGTAGCATTATTCACAATAGAACAGAGGTGAAAACAATCAAATGTCCATGGATGGATGACTGCGTGAAGAAAGTGTGGTATATGCATACACTGGAATATGATTCAGCTTTTAAAAAGAAGGAAATCCAGTCATATGCTACAGTATGGATCAAACTTGAGGACATTATACTAAGTGAAATAAGCCAGTCACAGGACAAATACCTCGTATAAGTGGAATCATGTAGTAATTCAAATAGTCAAACTCACAGAAGCAGAAAGTAAGGATAGTGGTCACCACGGACTGGGGGTAGTGTGAAATGGGAAGATGATTTTGAAGAAGTATAGAGTTTCAGTCATGCAAGATGAAAAAGTTCTCAAAGTCTGTTGCACAAAAATGGACAAATAGTAAACAAGACTACAGAACACTTAAAAATTTGTTAAGAGGTTACATTTCATGTTATATATTTTTACCACAATAAAAAATAGATTTCATCTTGTTTTTTATATATGTTGATGCCAGTTACCATAAAAAGCCAAGTCCTGAGTCATTCATCCTTTCTCTCCTGGACTCTAAAAGCCATATTGCATCTTTTTTTCTATTTCTCCTACCTCTCCTCAACTCCTGAAACTCATTCACTGGATCCTCTGGAAATTATCACCACCAATATACACTCCACCATTTGCAAAAGATCTCATCTTTTCACAACATGGACCCTGTCATCCCTTGTTTACAGACACCTGGCTCCCTGTCACTCTCTCCAACTCTACTCCTGCCCTAATTCTGGGCAATTTCAATATTAACACAGATGGGCCTACCAGTTGTTTGTCTTCTCAGTTCCTTTTCCTTTCCTCCAGTGAACTTGTTTTTCACTTCCTTATCGTCAGTCACGCCCATGGCCACATCCTAGACTTTATCATTTCCAATAACCACAACTCCTGCATGATCCCATTCCTTGACCATAGCCTTCTAACTTTCCAACTTGCTCTCTTTAGTACCACATCTAAGACATTTTTGACCTCCCTCTAGCATCTCTGATACATTGAACTTACATTCTTTTGATTTCTGTCACCCACTTATACCCTCAGATTCCTCCTTACCCAGATTATATTATACAGTCGATTATCAGAATCATTAATTGCATGCATGCCTCTTTCTAGCTACACTGTTGTACTTATTTGGGTTAATCATAACCATGATAGGTTAATATTTCAAAAGTTTGGCCAAGAGATCAGTAGTACATAAACTAAAGCATTATGGATATACTAGAGGGGGCACCTTTGAGTTATGGGAATGGAATTGACAAAAACTGTTGACAATGGGTGATTAGAGAGGGCAAGGAGCTAAGGATGGCTTCTATATCTCTCTTGAGAGATGGAGTATAGGGGGTGGAGATATTAACTGGTTTAGGCTAATACAAGGAGGGACACACGCATGGGGGAAGATAAATAAGTTGCTTCCAGTCCTACTGGAGTTTTTGTTGCCCCTGTGTCACCCAAGTGGAGACGTCCAGGTAGTAGTAGAAAAATATGGTCTCAGAGTTCAGAAGAAAACTCAGAATACGAGTTATTGAAGTATGGTAAGAAGTTAAGTCCATGCGAGGGAAAGAAATCATTCAAGGGAAACCACATAAAACAAAACGGAATGTAAGAAGAAACTGCATCAAGAACAGAATAAAACCTGCTTTGGGAATGTTTGGTTTATTTTTGTTTCTAATATTTTTTGGTGTCCATCAGTGTGTAATCAACATACTATTATCTAACACTCCCCCCAAAGAGGGAAATTATAGAAAAATAGAGATACATTTATGTCTATAATAACAAGTTACATAATTCTTCTAAATACATTTTGCATAGTTTCAAAGGGATGCATTATTAGAAAAAAAGTTTTCTGATGAGAACATGACTTGTTATGATAAGAAAATACACAGTGTTATTTTATTCTCATATATTTTGGTCCTGAGGACTTCTTCCCTATGATTTAAGATCCACTATAAACAGTCAACTATTTATGTTAGGATCTCTGTAAACAAAGCCCTTTCCCAAATATTGGGTCAAGATGCCTGAACTATTTTGATTCTCATATAAACTCCAGCATTGGATGAGGTTATGTCTCTAAGTACTGGAAAAAAGGGAGATTTATCAGAAATCAGCAAATGCTCATTAAATCCTAAAAGATTAAACTCACAGGCTGGGGCTCAGTAGCTGTGCTTGGTCATTTTCCCATTTGCTTTCAGAAACATTCCTCATTCAAATATAGCATCATCATTCCTGTAATAAGAACAATGCCATTTCCTGAAGTTATCCTGAAAGTCAAAGGCAAAATTGGGTTATAAACTTGGCCCAGCTTTTTCTTAGCCATATGATGTTCACAAGTCACTTGACCTCTCAGAACTCAGTTTCCTTATATAGAAAATATTTTTAAATACCTAAAATAATTATCAAGAGGATAATTATAAATAATATAAAAGACTGTTGAGTAACATGTAGGGTATTAACTCTCTCTAATGTAGTTCCATGAAAACAGTTTTTCTTTCTTGTGCTTGCTGATCTAAGTGCCCAGTAGAATATAAGGCACAAGAGAGGTATTCAACAAATATTTCTTGGATGAATTAATTTGACTTTATTTTATCTGACTTTAAAATCCTTCAAGTTGCATGCTAAATAAAAAGCAAAGATAAGACATATGGGAAAATATTTACACCAAGAAAAATGGGCAAAAATACTTCAAAGAGGCCATGAGATCACCATAAAGCTAGTTGTATGAATGGGAAACATTGAATCAGAACAAGCAGCAAATCTTGAAATACAAATGAGGTGAAACTCCCCATGCCATAAATTCTAGTCATCTCAGTTTTAAAATGAGCTTATAGTAAGAAACAAAAATAAAAACAAAATAATTTACCAGGAGATAGGGTTTTTTAACAATTCTTTTTAATGCATTCTTAGGTGTATTTTCCAAATTCTCTACTTTCTTCAGTTGCTTTCATAAGCTAAGAAACTGGTTTTGCCATTATCGAGTATTTCTTACCTCTCAACTATACCACCTGTGATTGCTGTGCAGCAGATGGTTTTTAATTTGGGAGGCTTAGGTACTGGGGAATTTTTTCATTAGCGAATGTTGCAAATAAGCCTGTTTTTAAATTATTTGTGTATCAGACTGGAGATAATCAACATCATTTTATGAAGATCTTCTACTTTTCATAAATTTGTTTTCCCCTTGTTTTTGGTTAAATGTTAACTGCCTATCCTTTTTAACAGGTGTATCTGTTTTGGTGTTTCAGATATGTTTACTGGAGTTCATTTTAATTTTTCCTCTTTCATTGGAGTATACTATACGTTCTCAGTGTTACTTTTTTTTTATAGACAACATATAGCTGGATCTTTTTTTTTATCCATTATGTCAGTATCTGTCTTTTAGTTGGTGTATTTAGACCATTTATATTTAGAGTGATTATTGTTTTGATTAATACCTACCATGTTTGTAACTTTTCACTAGTTGCACTTGTTTTTGTTGCTTTTTTTCCCCTTCCCATCTTGTTCTGCCTTCTCTCGTTTACTTGAACATTTTATATGATTCTATTTTCTCTCCTCTCTTACCATAACAATTATACCTTTTAAAAAATTGTTTTAGTTTTTGCCCAAGAGTTAACAATATAAATTTACAACTGATCCAAGTCAACTTTCAAATAACATTCTATCACTTCATGGATAGTGAAGGTCACATAATAGAATGGTCTCAATTCCTCCCTCCTCTCCCTTATAACATTGCTGCCTTTCATTTTACTTATCCATATGTTGTAATTACCTAATATGTTGTTGAATTATTAGTTTGGACAGTTATAAAATAGATCAATTAAGAATAAGTAGAATAAAAATTTTTATTTTACTTCATATATTCTTTTTTTTTAAAAAAGATTTTATTTATTTATTTGACGGAGAGAGAAACAGCCAGGGAGAGAGAGAACACAAGCAGGGGGAGTGGGAGAGGAAGAAGCAGGCTCCCAGCGGAGGAGCCTGATGTGGGGCTCGATCCCAAAATGCCGGGATCACGCCCTGAGCTGAAGGCAGACGCTGATGACTGAGCCACCCAGGCGCCCCTTTACTTCATATATTCTTAAACTGCCTTAAAATACTTCTAGAAAATTCTATTTTATCAGTTTGAGTAGACATCTGGTATGGTTATAACAGACCTCTGGATCTCACTGTGTTTCTCTTGATTCCATACTCTTTTCAGTGCTGGCTTCATCTTCAGGTTGGCTTTCTTCATACTCAACTTGCAACTTGGGCCGTATAATTTTTTGTTAATTGCAAGGAGAGATGTTCTACTTCCTGTAATACAAAATGTATCTTAATTTTATTTCTGATTACTCTTAAACTCAATCACTTTGTTCAGGGAGTATTTCCATCACCTGATCCAGTTAAGCTTGGACTAGTGCCTATCCCTGTGGAATGTGGGGTGTAATTACTCAATTGTCTTAGTTTAGTATTCCTCCATGGGAATGCTACTACTGGCCACCTCTGAACTAATCACTGATTGGCCTAGGCCTGAATTAGGGGTTGGCGCCTGAATTAATCACCAAGGACAGAGGTGGAATTACCCTCTACAATGTAGGCCGATCATAGTCTACTCCTGGAGAAGGGGGGGGTCAATCCATTCCAAACCGTGTGAAAATTGGGAACAGGTGAAATTAATGTTACAAAAGCAAATACAACGTTCAATGCCTAGACAAAATGCCAAAAGCTTTTTGTAAGTAAAAAGTTATAAGCAAGGAAAAGACAAACACAAAATGAGAAACAACAGACATAATCAAGAAATTCACCAAAGAAGAAATACCAGTGATCAACATCAATAAAATATGAAAAATATTTTATCTCACTAGTAATCAAATATACATATATATTTTAAAGTGAGGTTGCTTTTTCATATATATTTGCAAACATGAATACTACTGTTCCTATAAAGGGTTGGCAAGTACTTGAGGAAAATGGCATTCTCATCTATTTTCAGTCAGACTATGAATTGGCAATAAAAACTCTTCTGAAGGGCAGTTGCCAATTGATATAAAAAGCCCTAAAAAAGAACGTACATTTTTTACTTAGCGTTTTAACTTTTAGGCATTTAATCTAAACACATTACCAAAGAGTTTGCAAGCATATATGCACATATTTCTCCACAGCAGCATTGTTTATAATAGCAACGATTGTAAAGACACCTAAAAATCCACAATGAAGCACATTATTAAGGCTTTTTATGTTCTAGATGCTGCTAGATGCTAGGGACGCTACAATGAACAAGACATGCATGGTCCCTATCTTCATGAAACTTGCATCCGGTATGGGGTTATTCAAGAATCTGGATGCTATCTCAATCATTGGAAAGGTGACAGATATATATTTGTTGACATGAAAATATTTTCCCAAAACATTGTGTTGAAAGGAAGACTACAACACAGCATGTAGAGCTTGATTCAATTTCTACAAAATAAAAATGTATATTCATTTATGTATATGCACCCATCTAATTGTATATATTGTCTACATATAAACATTTAAGGTAGAACAATAAGCACCAAAATATTAACACGACATGTTTCTGAGATGGCATTATCAGCACTTTCTAATTCTCTTATTTATAGCTTTTCTTGCATTTTCAGATTATTTTGCACTGAGTATATACTTATAATTAGAAAACATTAATAACGTTATTTCCAAGCAGAGTAATACAGCCATTAAATTAACATATTCCCAGGTGTCCCTTCAAGTTCTGACCTCTTTATATTTGCAGGGCCATCTTTCCCCGCAGTTCCCCCAACCTACCTTAGATTGTAGTCAGATTCTACACATGTACTCCTGAAGAGCCAGTGTTTCCTTGGGTCTCAGTGCCTTTGCGAATTCTTCCCCCCTGGCTTTGTCTGGAAAACACTTTCCCACCCTTTCACTTGTTTACCGACTTCTCGTGGTTGAGGATTCACCTCAGGTGTCTTTACTTAAAAGCACCCCTCCCCTATCTCCTCCCCTTCAGACTATGACAAATGCCTCTCCTCTTTACTACCACAGCACAGTACACTTTGTGTACTGTGAACCAATTCATCATGTAAATGGAAAAATAAATTTAATATTACTTTCCTCCTTTTCCTGCCTGCTGTCTCTCACCAGCAGCTCATCTTGTTCTACTCTCCTCCTCACTCACCTGGATCCATTTGCACCAGACTCATTGCCTTTTCAGATGGGCACAGACAATACCAATTTAGGGCTTTTGTCCTGGCTGTTTCTTCTACCTAGAATTTATTCCCCAAGATACTAGCAAAGTCATTCCCTCACTTTTTTAAGTCTTTGCTTAAATGCCCTAGATTAGTAAAGCCTTCCTTTACTGCCCTGGGGGGGGGTGAAATTCCCCATTTCTCATCACCCATAACTTTCTCTCTATGCGGTATCATTGCATTATTTGGATGTTTCTGTTTCCCTTCTATCTTCCTTGACTAGAACATAAACCCCGTGAGGATAGGGATCTCTGTCTTTTGGTTTCTGATGTGTCCCTTGCACCCACAACAGTGCCTGAAACACAGTAGGGGTTTAATTAATATCTGTTAAATAGGAATAAACATAAAACTGCAGAATTCCTGTTCATTTTTACTGTCAAGTAAAAACATATAGATTTATGTTAGAAGGAGCTTTATTCAAAAAGACCACAGCAATAGAGAGAATGCTCTGACCGCAAGTTCTGCAAGTGTCTCAAAATAGAACAGAAAAAGGTGTTTTTTTTTTTTTTTTAACAGGGAAGGGTAAGCAGGAATAGCAGGAACTTTGTATGCGGGGGCAAATGGTGGGAGTGAGCAGACAGCATGATGGGAACAGAAAAGGTTTCTCTCTCTTTAGCTGATTCTCAGAATGAGCTGTTGAATGCGGGGGGGTTTCTGTATCTTGGTTCTTGCTTAAACCTGGGGGTGAGCCAAAGTTCAGGGGCCTGTGAGGAGAAAAGCCTAACTCAACTTTGGTTAAGCCAAGTCAGAGGGTATGTTATTGATAACTGTGAGCACTTGGCCAGTCCCTGTTGTTTAGGATAGGCAAAGACTGGGGGCTCCTGGATGGCTCAGTCGGTTAGGCGACTGACTCTTGATTTTGGCTCAGGTCATGATCTCAGGGTCTTGAGATCAAGCCCCACCTCTGCTTGAGGTTACCTATCCCTGCTTGAGATTCTTTCCCTCTGCCCCTCTCCCTCTTAGAGTGTGTGTGTGCTCTCTCTCTTTAAAAAATAAAATAATAAAATAAATAGGGGTGCCTGGGTGGCTCAGTTGGTTAAACATCTGCCTTTGGCTCAGGTCACGATCGCAGGGTCCTGCGATTGAGCTCCCCTGCTCCTCTTCCCACTCCACTGCCCCCCTCCACCCTCCCTTCTCGTATGCTTCCTCTCTCTCTCATCAAATAAATAAATAAAATCTTAAATAAATAAATAAATAAATAAATAAATAAATAAATAAGATAGCCACAGACTGTCCTTACCACTCTACCATGGATAGAATAAGAGTTGCCGTGAGGTCAAAGTTGGTCATAATACTTTTCAGGGGTGGGCTGGGCTTCACATTCTTGTTGGCTTTGAAGTATTAGTTACATGTTGAGCACTTTCTCAAGCAACAGCTGTTAGAAGGCCTTAGAGACAATGCACTGGTGAGGGGTATGCCTGGGAATATAATGAAAAGAATGATTAATCAAGGTTGAATATGGGAGTAAAACCAAAATTGAGGTTGGAAGGGAGCCTGCTGAGAGGATTCCAGGACACTGGACCCAAAGTGCCTTCAAATGGTAAAGTGAGGATAGCAGTGGCAATCTAATGGATTATCTGGTTTATGTTTTGAATATTTTTGGTGATGGCAAGACATCAGAGATGTTTTGGAGAACATATGCATTGCAGCCACTTCTGACCACTGACCACTGTGTAAGTAGCCCTTTGGGAAGCCAGAATCATGTCCAATGCCAGGTGACTTTGGAAGACAACTTGTTGAAATTGATGCAGTTCTATGGTGATCATATTCGGGGTTTCAGTAAGATTGTCCACAGTCCTGGTTATTTCCCAGAGCAAAGCATGGAAATTATGGGAGTTTGTAAAGAATTTCTAACTTTTAAAAGTGAGAAGACTTTGGTTTCTTAATTAATCAAGGACATGATAAAATCAACATAAAAGCATAGGGAATTACTCTGATAAGATACAGTATTTTTGCCTTTTAGGCAAAGTACTTAGAAGTCAAAGAAAAACTTTTGTAATTTCTTATTAAGAGCAGATCTACCATCTAAGAAAATTTTGTTATTTAACAGAGAATAAAACCTAATTCCAGTTTTGAATTAGTATATTTGATACTAAATTTCCCTTTTAAAAATTAAAAATAAGTCCATTAATTCTTTGCCAGCTTTGACCACAACAAATAAAATCCCCCTTTATTATTGTTTATATCCACTTAAATTTTATCTTACATTTTCTTCTTTTTTATTCTGGACCAACCAGTCATTTAACTTTAGGATATAACTATTTTTCCCTTAATAAAAACACATCTTTTTTACTTTGAATACAAAGTTGTTCCTGTCTGCTATTATTGCTACTAGTAGAGTGTCACTCACATGTATTGATTGCAACATTCATCCACAGTAACTTTTATTTTAGAGAAAATTGGGAGGTGGGTAATTGTGAACTGTCATACACCAGTATTTTGTAACAGATCACCAGAGCTTACGAATATACATATCACAATTTTTATAGCCATAACTAACTCTTATACTACAACTTTTCAGTGAGGCAAAAATGAATATGTTCACTAATAGACCCAAACATATATAGCTTTAAAAGTATGCTTAGTAATTAATATTTCATATTTATCTTATTTAAAAATGATCTACTTATTTAATAAATATTCATTAATTACTTTAGCATAAGTCTGAGGTTTTAATTTACCAGCAGATTTTGAAAACTGTTTTCAAGTTGACATATTACAAAACATAATTAGTGTTAAAATAGAGTTTGTCAGGATGATGATTTAATTTGGTTAAACACAAATTTCCATTTTTTATAATCTTAAATATTTAACAGATGTAGTGCTAGTCTATTCAATCAGAAAACCTGTAGAAGTTTAGGAAGAATATTTCAAATAGAATAAAAGTCTGCTTATATTTTATCTAAACTTGATAACTCAGAAGACACACCCGATTTTATTAAACCAATAATATTAAACTAGTCTTATTTGTCAAGATTTATTTGTGTGAACTTGAGTTTTGAAAATATTTGGGTTAGGGGTGCCTGGGTGGCTCGGTCAGTTAAGCATCTGCTTTCGGTTTGGGTCATGATCTCAGGGTCCTGGGATCGAGCCCCACATCAGGCTCCCTGCTCAGTGGAGAGCCTGCTTCTCTCTCTCCTCCCAGCTTGTGATCTCACTCGCTATCTCTGTATCTCTCTCTCTCTCACGTAAATGAATAAAATCTTTGAAAAAAAGATTTGGGGTTAGGGGTGCCTGGGTGGCTCAGTCAGTTAAGCTTCTGACTCTTGATTTCGGCTCAGGTCATGATTTTAGGGTGGTGAGATGGAGCCCTGCGGAGGGCACCAGGCTGGCTGTGGAATCTGCTTAGGATTCTCTCTCTCCCTCTGCCTCTCCTCACCCCTCTCCACATGTGTGCACGTGCGCTTTCTCTCTCAAACAACAAACAAATAAATAAATAAAAATATTTGGGTTAGCACCCAGTATTGTATGGAAATATTGAATCACTATATTGTACACCTGAAACTAATATTACTGTATGTTAACTAACTGGAATTTACATAAAAACTTAAAAAAATACTCGCGTTAGTTTCTATAAGAATATTTTTTAAAATCCTAGATGTTAAATTTCTTTAATTTTTGAGAATTTTAGGGATATTTAATTTAGAGAAATGCTTATTTATCTCTAAGCCAATTAAAATAGAGTTCTTTAAGGCATTTTATAATCTGTTAATACTATCTGGGGGTAGGAAAAGAACAGAATACATACATATACAGCCAGACGCAAATAGAAAACTAATAGCTTTAATTTAAAATGTTTAACTCATTGGTTAAAAAGAGTTGGCTCTTGCCCTTGGACACCTTTACATTTTTATAAAAATCAGGACTGCATTTGTGGTAGGTGGAGCAAGTGGAAGTTATCTACTTATAATGAGAGCTGAAGCACAACCAACAATATTACTGGAGGAGACCCTTAAAATTTTCTTTGCCCTGATGTGTAATCTTATGGAGGCTATGGATTAAATCTTGGGCAAGTGATTGAGGAGATACCAAGTGACCATCTGAGTGTCTAAAGCTTATCTGAGTTGATAAAACATCCAGCCTGTTTCCAGTTAGCTTTTTCAGTATTAGGTGTTTGCTCTTGGGGTCCCTGAGCCCCTCAAGAACTCCCAAGAGGGAGGAGGGCCTAGAGCTTAAGTGACCATAAGGGCCCAAGGGGGATGGAAAAAGTTTGGCAGAAGTAGATAGAGGGATAGAGGAGGTAGGAGTGTTAACGGGGGACAGACAGATCAAAGGATTCAAGAGAGCTGAAGGGAAGTTTGTAGGTCATGAAAAGGAAGAAGGAGGATGGGGGTCAGGTGATAGGAAGGGTTAGGTCATTGATGAGCCAGTATGGGGAGATCCCATGTTTCCCCAAGAGGCCATTGAATTCTAAGCTGTCTGTAGTAAAATTTTGCCATTTTTTGAAGATACTGAACTGAATTAATGTCATAATGGTGGGGCATATAGTCAGCAGGGAAAGTAGAGGGAGAGTTACCCATGGCATTAGTCAATGAAATCAAAGACCTTAAAGAAGCCAGGAAAGAGTCCTGCTTGATTATTTCCCTGTACAGTTCTTGTCTGAAGGGCCAAGGAAATTCCCTCCCCCTGTTCCCAAGGGAAAATGAAGGAGTCCTCACATAGAAGAGTAGGGAAGATTTCTTCTCAAGAGTTAGGGAATGAGACCCCACTCAAAACGCCAAAGAAAAAATCATTTGCCCAAACAATCAAAGTAACTCCTTATTGTGCATAGACATGAAACCCAGAGCACTGGTTTGAGAATTGAATTTACCAAAGGATTACCAGATTGATGAACGAAAGAGGAGTTCAAAGAATTTGCAAGGTGCCATTAGATATTGGGCAGGTATGACAAAGTTCTGTAAGTGAAGTCCAATCTCGTGTTGAGTCATAGCCCTATAAAACTCTCAAATAATAAAAAAAAATCCAGAGTTAGGTAAAGAAAGAATTTATTTGAAAAGACTGTTGCAATAGGAAGAATGTGCTGACCACAAAATCCACAGGCATCTCAAAATCGAACAGAAAGAGGGTTTTTTTTTCTTTTAAATACGGAAGGGTAAGCAGGGCTAGCAGGAACTTTGCCAGTGAAGGGAAGCTGCGGGGTGAGTGGCCTGGATGATTTGATGTGGATGGGAGTTGGGGGTTAACAGGAAATGTTTCTCTTGAGGACAGCCAGGAATGAGCTGCATCTCAATGCCTGCTTAAACTTGCAAGTAAGACAAAATTTAGGGATCTGTGGAGAGAAGGGAAGTTATCAAACCAATGCGTTATTTATGAGCAACTGTGTTCTTGATCATTACCATTCTGAAAACTCCCTGAATTCCCACTTTGCCTCTCTCTTCAAGTTGGTATGGCTCAGTGTTCTCAAGAATGATTTAAAATATCATACTTTAGGGGTGCCTGTGTGGCCCATTCGGTTAAGCGACCGGCTCTTGGGTTCACTCAGGCAGTGATTTCAAAGGTGGTGAGATGGAGCTCCGCCTCGGGCTCTGTGCTCAGAGCGGAGTCTGGTTGAGTTTCTCTCTCCCTCTCCCTCTGCCCCTCCCTCCCTGCTGTCTCTCTCTCAAGTAAATAAATAAAATCTTTAAAAAAAAATCATACTCCAAAAAGTCAAAGCCTCAGAGTAGCCAAGTTCCCAGTGTAACCATGTCCTCAGCTTCTCAGATTTCTGTGTTCCCCGGTCAAACTAAATGAGATCCTAGCCTTTTCATATGTCACAGATACATTTCTCCAGAGCTATTTCTGCCACTGTCTTAGCATAATCATTATTAGTAGTTTTAATTAAATAGATATTTCACAACTGTTTTTCTGAGATAATCGCAACTCCCTTGCAGACCCTGTCACTGAGATTTCAGGTGAAATTATAACCACTTCCCAGCAAGATGATGAAATCATGGTGTCCCAAACTTTTACTCAGGGTTCAGATGGCCCCTTTTCCACACCTGCTGACTGTGACCACGGCAGCCACTATCCCCGCAGGAAATGGCTCTTGGTAAGCCACCTTTTTTTCCCAGGTAGGTCTCATATGTGTAAAATGAATAGATATATATCAGGATATGGAGTAAGACGTATCTGGATAAAACGGTGTTGCTAGCTAGTTTGGAACACAATTTCTAACTATACAAGCAGGGGAGATTTTTTTTTTCCCTGAGGGAACCAGAGGCAGGAGCCACCCTTGCCTACCTCCTTCAGGACCCCTTGGTATGCCTTCTCCGTCTTCGCAACCGTGGTCCTGCCTGAAGTCTTTTCTCTTGTCCCTGACTGAGAATACTGTATTGAACGAGTTAATGTTTATTAGCTCCCAGACCCTTGGCCTTTGCCAGGCGCTGGGGAACTACATCACCCAGAAGGCTCTCCTTCATGAGTAGTGGCGTCGCTGGCCAATGAAAAAGCTGGAGAGGGACGATTGCGCGCACTGCATGCCATGTCTGGGCGGGACGTCTGGCCCTGTTCACAGGGCGGTTATTTTATCTGTTCAGGCGCTGGAACGCTGTGTCACACCCGAGGTGACGGAAGAGAAAGTGTTGTGTGCTGTGGGGACTGCACAGAGCCGGGTCTGAGGCTCGGCCGTGTCGCTGCCTGGTGTCACCCGCCGCGGGGGCCGGGCTGGGGACCACGGAGTTCGGGTCCTCGCCGGTGTCTCCCGGCCGCAGTCGGCCAGCAGGCTCTGATGGCGGCGGCTGCGCCGTTGGACCTGGCGCAGGTGGGTGCTGCCATTCCCAGGTGGTCACCCCCCCCGACGCCGCCTCCCGATCCTAAAGCTCCCAATGAGGGTGCCGGGTGAGGTCACTGAAGCCCGGGCGGCTGCTTCCAACACAGTGGGGTGCCCTGAGTGGGGTCCCCATTTCTGACAGCCGGTGGGAGAAGGTGTGGGGGCGTTGCAGGCAGAAGGATGAGCATGTGCAAAGGCTTGGATGTGCGACTGGGTAGGGAGCGCTTGGGAAACCTCGAGAGAAGCCGAGCATCCGTGCGGTGTCTGCATAGAAGAGAGCGTGAGGGGCGGGTCACACCCAGGAAGGCACCTGAACAGCTGGACCTTTCTTTTTAGGGCACTACAAGCCATGGAGAGTTGTGAACACAATAGCGACACGATCTGCATTAGGATTTAAGTTTCCCCAAAGGTTGCTCAGGGGAGATTGGAGGGAGGGGAGGGAGACCAATGAGACTGCTGCGGTAGAGTCCAGGAGCGTCAGGATGGGGTCCAGACCAGTGATGGCAGTAGAGGAGGGCAAATTACCCTGAGGACAGATAGAAAGCTTAGGGATGGAGCCCTCTTCCTGCTGCATCAGGGGCTGTGAGGGAAAGTAGGGAGTGAAGGACCACCCGGAATTTTTTGTTTGTTTTTCTTTTCTTTTTTTCCTCCCTGAACATCTGGGAGAATGGAGATGAAGAAGTTGGGTGGAGGGAGCAGGTTGCAGGAGGGGAAGATCAGAGGTTGCATTTTGGACTTGGTGATTCTGAGATGTTCCAGAAGATTGTGGGGGGGGGTGGAGAAAGAAAGAGAAAGAGATGGACAGATGGATAAGCAAGTCTGAAGTTCCAGGAGAGGTCTACCCTGGGGATGTCCAAGGGAGTTTTAGATCTGGACCAGGACATAGCCTAGGGAGTGGATTTAGGAGAGGGAACCTTAAGGTTGTTATTTGAAATGGGCCTGAAGTGGGAGATGGAAGTGCTGGAGGGTAGGCACAGGGCTGGACATCCCTGAAGCTGCCTCCAGAGAGGAGGGGGCCTTCAGTCCCATCGGGTTCTGGCTGTTATCTGAGGAAGGGGAGGCCAGGGATAAGGAATAGTGAGTGGGTAAAAAACCAGGCAGGGATAGAGATGGAGCTGTGGGGGTAGTGTATATTCACTGCCCTGTGGGTTCAACAGGACCTTGTGTCTAATCCCTGTGAGCAAGGGAAGAGTTAGCTAGGCCAGTGAAACAGCCTAGGCCAGGCCAGGGCAAGGGTGCGTCAGCTTCTCCAGCTCTTTTAGCCCCTCAGCAGGAGGGTTGGTCCAGTATTCTAATGGACATTACCTTGAGCAGGTTCTCCTTCAGGAGACCATGCAGTACACACAGTCTGCATTGCTGAAAGAGCTAGTATCTCACTGGCCTGCTTAGAGCCCCCCCCCCGAATTTATTTACTTATTTAGGAAATGATTGCTTCTTTAAACATTTCTTGAAACACACAATAGAAATTTAAATTTACAGATTTAGCTATTTAAATTCATACAAATTCTTACTGTTTGAAAAGTTACTATACCTCTGAACATTTGATTAAAATCAAAAGTCTTAACATCACATCCTCTTAAATGCTCAAAAAGCAGGAAAGCCACCATTTTCAAAGGCTTATCACTTCATTGCACCATGATGTTAATCCTGTAGACAGTAAAAGCTGATACTCCACACCTGACATGTACTAAAGTGTTTGATATCAACAGTAGCCCTATGGGATGGGTACCATTGTTGTGCCCATTTGACAGATCAGGACATTTAGGCACAGGGAGGTTGAGTCCTGTAAGTTTGTGCGGCTGGTATGAGGCAGTGCTATAGTTTGAACCCAGTTTCAGTTTATAGTTTGGATGTAAACATACACCAGGCCCATTCAGTTCTCTAGCAGCTATCCTATTTAATCTCATCACAGCCCTGATGGCTGTCAGGACTTGCCTTATTTTTTGCTTGTTGTCACATGGCTCGATCCAATCCCTCACTTCATTGCAGGCTTGACCCAGTGTCCCCTCCCCTGAGATGCCCTTCCTTGGTTGCCCCATGGAAAGTTGCCCCCAGCCTCTTATTTCCTTACTCTTATTTTGTTGTCTTTAGGATTCTCTTGATCTTTTGTTTAGTTCTTTGTGGATGATCTGTCTCCAACCCTGGAGTGTAAGCTTCTCTTTGTGCTCTATCCCCAGGCCTAGAGCAGTGCTGGTTTGTAACAGGTGCTCAGTAAATGAGTGCACGATGCTACCCTTCACGGATTCCCTACCGTGCCTTCGAAAGTCCCATCCTTGGAGACCATCTCCGACCTCGTCCCCTTCCATTCTTCCCTTGCTTACCGCCATCCAGCCAGGCCAACCTGAATATGCCAAATTATTTCCTACTTCCTCCCAGCTTTGGCCTTTGGAGTTGCCTCTGATGGGGACACTGTTGCTAGATATCTCCTTGGCTGACCTTTCACATCCTTCCAGGCTCTACTCAAATATCACCTCTTTGATGAGGCCTTTCCTGGCAGTTCTAGCTAAAATAGCCCCTGTCCCAGCCTGCTCTCATTTTGGCATTTTCATGCAGGGAATCTGGCATAATTACAAAAGCAAAGATGCAGGCTATGTTGAGCTTTTCCAGGTTGTGCTGATGGAGTAAATAGGAAAAATAGCAGTAACAAAACAACCATAAAGTGTTGGCCTTCATTGAGCCCTTGATATGCACTGAGGGGCAGTTATTATGTACCACCTTATTTAACTTTCACCTCCTTAGAATTTGATTCTGTTCTTATTCTTACTTCACAGAAGAGAAACTTGAGGCTCAGAGAAGTCAAGTTACCAGCCCGAGGTCACACAGTTCTTAAATAGCTGAAACTCCTACTCAGTATGCCAACCACCAGAGCCTCCACTCCCAACCATGACAGTACCCATAGCAGGCTGGGGAGGCCTGGGGATGGCACCTGAAGTCAACTTTGCAGAATGGGTTTAGGCTTCCTAATGAGGAAGGCATAGATAGGGAGCATTTCAGGCAGAGGGAACCGCATGGGCAAAGGTAGGGATATGGGTTGTTCAATGAAGCATAAGAGGGCTGGTGTGGTTGCTGGGAGTCCCTTCCAGCTGCTGAGACATGCCCCAGTGGGCAAGATTGTACTATTGTTATTGTTTGCTGCATGTTCATCCCACCCTCATTGTAGCGATGGAGGGGTATGGGGGTTACACAATAGACCCTGAGCCAGAGGGACCTGGGTTCAGGTCTCCACTTATTAGATATGCGACTCTGCTTGACTTGCTAGATCTCCCTGAGCCTCGGCACACTGGCTGTGACATGGAGATGATGACAGTGTTGACTTGGGCTGTGGGAAGATTAATACAGGTTGTAAAAACATAGCGAGTACAGACATGGGCCAGGCATTCCAGTGTCTGCCTTATGAACATTTACTCTTGCATTCTGACAACAGCTGGCTGAAGTGGGAATGATTAGTAATATTAAGGCAGAATTCACTGCTCAGAGAAATGAAGTGACTTCCCCAGGGTCACACAGCAGGCACGTGGGCACTCAGCACAGAGCCAGGTGCACAGCGAGGACCAATGAGACTCAACAGCTGCTGCTGTTACTGTCATTGGTGTGAAGATTACTGTTATTATTTCCTCCTTTGACGTCCTCATGTGCATACTCTCTGCTCCTCTGAGGACACTGAGGTGTGTTTTTGTCTTGTGTCATTCTCCCCTGGCTTCCCCCATAGCAGACTTTTTACTCTGACACAATTGCATCCTGTGCAAAGGCAGCATCTGCCGCCCCCCCTTGAGCCTAGCACAGAGCGAGGCCCTGAGGAGGTGCGTAGTGATTTGGACCTTGGGTACCCCTGGATCTTTTGCAGTGACAGAGTTACAGATTCTAATCCCTTCCTCTCTTTGACTTCCTAGGGATCAGCGACCTTTGAGGATGTGGCCATGACCTTCCCTTGGAAGTCCTGGCCCAAAAGACTGAGCCCAAATGTCCCTGTACCAGGAGATGAGGATGCAGAGCTGGATGACCTTCTCTCACTGGGTAGGTTTTCACTTAAGGTGTCCGCTGAGGGAGCCTGCAGCTTCTTTCATTCTGCCCTTACACTTCAGGCCTGGCCAGGCCAGACAATACGGGGACCTTCCCTCTCTCCTCCTCACAGCTCCTACCTTATTTGCGTTTCACATGCTGCCTGGTCTCCCTGTGTGTCTAGCAGGGATTGGTGGGGCCAGGGTCAGAGTCCCCTTCAAAATGGTTCAAAATACAGGGAGAATTTATTGGAAGGGAAGGGGGAGATACTGCAGAAGCCAAGGGCAGAATGTCCAGCTGGGCCCTGTGAGAGACTGAAATCAGGAACTGAAAGGAACCACGATATGCCTTGGCCTCCGTGTCTCTTGTCTTGGCTTCTGTGTTTCTTCTCCACGCAGCTGATTGGCTCTTTCTGCTGCAGATCGCTCTCTGATGCCCCCAGATTCCTTGCCTCTACTTTTCTCTGCGAGTTCTACATCCTTATTCTCAGTCTGTCTCTGCAGTTGGGCTTTCCTGCGTGGGCATCCTGGAAGCAGGAAAGGGCCACCTGAGTCTCTATTTCCCTCAGCTTTTCACTCCAGTGCCCATCATAGGCTGGCCTCAATCTGAGATCCTTATCCCAGATTTCCACAAGAAGGAAGCTGGCTGGCCCAGGGACCAAGGGGTCCTCGGAGCTCCCACAACAGGGGCCCTTGGTGATAAGCTATTTTCCAAGAAGAAAGGTGAGTCCGGCATTCAGAAGGCATTTATCATTACTGTCACCTGGTATCCTTTAGAGGAAAACACAGTCTAAGTTAAAGGTTTAAAGCTCAGTTGTTCCCAGAGGCCTACCTCCCAGGGCTGTTCCTTGTTTCCTAAGGTATGGACAAGATCCTCCAGTTACATGAGATGACTATAGAGGGAGCATAGACCACTCATCATATGGCACTGGCAGCTGGAGTAAGCCATTCCTTTCCCCCCTTCTCTTGTGGGTCAGTGCCAAGAGAAGCAACTACCATTCCTCGAGTGCAGCCCACGTGTCAGACCTGCCCCACTCATTTCATTATCCCAGCCTCTCAGGCTTTGGCAAGGAAGGAGAAATTGGCCAATATGGTGAGTCTCAATTTAGAAGATGGTCCTTGACTTTGAGATGATATCCACTCATCCCCAATCTGCACTTCAAGGAGCAGTTTTCACTCTAGTTCCTCTGTCCCCTGCCTGAGCCTATCTTCCTGGATTTCCCTTTAAAGATGTCAGAAACCCAAGGATCAGAAAAGAAAGAAATTGCAAACAGAGGTTTCAGAAATGTCAAAACACAGCAGGCACAGAGACACTATTTTCATCTTCATTTCCCCCTGAAGTGGTAATTTTGCTTCTTCTCCGTCTATCTCCTAATAGCCACCTTTTATATACAAGATTCCCTTTAGGCGACCAAGCAAAACCTGACACCACAGAGCCTACCACGCAGGAGCCTTGCTCCAAGGACAACTAACTCCAGGAGCCTCAGGGGGGTCCAGAGTGGGAGAGCCAGGGGTCAGAAAGGAAGGGCCTTCAGAAATGTAGGAAAGGTGCTTGAGAGCATGGCCAATCCTCCAGAAGGCTCTCCCTGGAAAATGAGCTTCGAATGCCACAGTCTGGGGACAGCTGATAGCATGGGCTCAAGGGTTTTATGGCAGTTGTTCTCTCCAGGACATTCTGCCTATGAACAGGGTTCATCCTGACCAAGTAAAGACCCCATGCTTCACCCAGGGAAGAATTCCTACAAATGCAAGGACTTCAGGGAAGGGGATAACAGGAATTTCTTCCTTGTTCAACATCAGCAGATGGACTCTGGAAAGAAGTCCTATGAGCACAAGTGCCACAAAGAGTTTCTTGACAGAGCACACCTCATTCGACACTCTTCCATATGAGGAAGAAGCCCAAGGAGTGGAGTGAATGTGGAGAGGCCTTCACATGCCACTCTGCTTTTGTCCAGCATAAAATAATGCACACTAGAGAAAAACCCTTTGGGTACAGGGAATGCAGGAAAGCCTTTTGTGACAGCTCTTCCTCACCTTATTACACAAGGAGGACCCTGAAAAGCCCTCTGAGAGCAATGAGTGTGGAGCAGCCTCTATCCATGGGTCACACCTCCTGTGGCACCAGCACATTCACACTGGAGAGAAGCCCTGTGGCTGGCAGGACAGATCCCCCATCCAACATGACACCGTCCACACTGGGGAAAAGCCATATAAGTGTATCAAGCGTGAGAAAGCCTTCGAGTGCAGATCGCACCTCATGCGGCACCGGTGAATTCAGATAAACCTCCAGATAAACCCTGTGAGCACAAAAAATGTGGGAAGGCCTTCGCCCAGGGCTTCAGTTTTCTCTTGCATACCAACTCACACTGGAGAAAAACCCTTTGAGAGCAGAGAAGGCAGGAGAGCCATGAGGAACCACACTGGCGAGGAGCCTGAGGAGCACGTGGTATTAGAAAGCATTTAGCCGTGGCTCAGTCCTCATTGAGCGCCAGAGGGTTTGTGCTAGGGAGGGTGAGTGGAACAGATGTGGGAAGGCCTTGTGCTAGTGAGCCCTCCCCGCTTGACGTTAGATAACTCACACTAGGGAAAGAATTTTGGAATGTAACTACCGTGGAAAGTCTTTTGGTCTAAGGAATCCTCTTGCTTGGCATCTGAAAATTCATGCTGAAGGGAAATCCCCTTAAAGTATCAATGCTGGGAGGCAACTTCTTGTGACAGATCATTGCTTACTTTTAAAGAGTTTTATTAGAAAAGGACGTAGCCTAGAGCCTTTCTCTATATCTAAGAATTCATCCAGGAGAGAAACTTAGTGGTTATTGTGAACTTGGGAAAACCTTCATAGCTTGATCTTTAGTTGGCCCTGGAAAGCTCTCTTTAGAATATTAAACAACAAAGGAGGGAAAGATGTTGATGATAAAGAAAAAGAAATGCTTGCATGACTTCTTCCTGTCATTGCTGCCATGCCTTTGATGATTTATCATTGGTTATTTTTTGAGAGGGTGTGCTAGTAGGCAAATAATGCTCCCCCCATGTGTGTGTGTATCTTACTCCCTGGAACCTGTGAGTAGGTTACCTTACAAGGCAAAGGAGGATCAAGGTTGCTGATGGAATTAAGGCTGACTATCAAATAGGGAGGTTGTCCTAGATAATGTAGGTAGGCCCCAGTATAATTACAAGGGACCTTAAAAATGGAACCAGAAGAGCCAATGTCAGAGTGACGTCATGTGGGAAAGACTCAACAGGCCATTGCCGGCTCTGAATATGGAGGAAGGAGACTATGAGCCAAAGAATGCAGCTTCCAGAAGCCAGAAATGGCAAGAAAACAAGTTGTTCCTTACAGCCTTCAGAAGGGAACCTACCCCTGCTGACCCCTTGGTTTCAACCCTGTGATACCCTGTTGGACTTCTGACCCACAGAGCTATATGATAATAAATTTGTACTGTTTTAAACCACTAAAGGTGTGGTAATTTGTTAGAGCAGCAATAGGAAACTAATATTGAGGATGGGGGTGGGGTGGTTGGGAGGTGAAAAGGGCCTTTTCCCCTCTATCTTTTATAAATGTTTACTGCCATCCAGTGTCAGGTGTGGTACTTGAAGGTAGCTCTGCAAACATTTACTGAAAGCCTTCTTCCTTCTAAAACGTTGTCTCTACCCTTGAGGAGCATAACTCTTTGTAAGAAATATGAAGTCCTGACTTTTGAAATATTTGAAACTTATAAGAAATCAGAATACTAAGTATAGTGTTTTATGAAGTTATCTTATTGTAGATATGGAGATAAGGATCCATATACAAATCAGCACATTGTTCTACACCACCGAAAGCGGTTGAGGGCTTTAATTTAAAAAAAAGTCAACAGTAGCTTTCTTTTTGTGGTTTGGTATGCCCGTCACTCACTTTCTTTTGCTCCTGGTCCACTTGTTTGATTATTCTTCGTCTTCTGCATGGAATGGGGAGGATTGTGTAGCTGCGTGGGCTTCCCTGTTGATGCCTAATTCTTTCTGACAGGTGTTGCTCAGCTTCCTTAATCCTCTGTAGAGGGGCTTCTCTATGCCCAGCTCAGCAGTTATTTAGGGGTGGAAGTAGAACTAAAACAAAATATTACAAACAACCAAGTTGAACTCATCATCAACTCAGAGAAAAAACACAGAGAAGAAATCTTACTATTTGATCTGGTAAAGAACTGTGAATGTCACTGTAAAGTGACTGGAATTTTTTTAAATCATTTTTCAAAGTTTTTATTTTAATTCCAGTTAGGGAATATACAGTGTTGTATTAGTTTCAGGTGTACCATATAGTAATTCACCACTTCCATATGTCACCCCATGCTTATCTGGACAAGTGTGCTCCTTAATCCCCATCACCTATTTCACCCATCCCCCGAACCCCCTCCCCTGGTAACCATCAGTTTGTTCTCTAGAGTTAAGTGTCTGTTTCTTGGTTTGCCCCCTCTCTTTTTCCTTTGCTCATTTGTTTTGTTTCTTAAACTCTACATATGAGTGAAGTCATATGGTATTTGTCTTTCTCCGACTGACTGACTTCACTTAGAATTATACTCTCTAGCTCCAACCACATTGTTGCAAATGGCAAGATTTCACTCTGTTTTATGGCTGAATAATATTCCATTGTATATATATACATCACATCTTCTTTATCCATTCATCAGTTGATGGACATTTGGGCTCTCTCCATAGTTTGGCTATTGTTGATAATGCTGCTATAAACATCAGGGTGCATGTGCCCCTTCAAATCTGTATTTTCGTATCTTTTGGGTAAGTACCTAATAGTGTAATTGCTGGGTCATAGGGTAGCTCTATTTTTGAGGACCTTCCATACTGTTTTCCACAGTGGCTGCACCAGTTCGCATTCCCACCAACAGTGCACTAGTGTTCCTTTTTCTCCACATCCTCACCAACACCTGTTGTTTCTTGTGTTGTTGATTTTAGCCATTCTGACAGCTGCGAGGTGATATCTCATTGTAGTTTTGATTTGTAGTTCCCTGATGATGAGTGATGCTGAGCATCTTTTCATGGGTCTGTTGACCATCTGGATGTCTTCTTTGGAGAAATGTCTGTTCATGTCTTCTGCCCATTTTTAAATTGGATTATTTGTTTTTTGTGTGTTGAGTTTTATGAGTTCTTTATATATTTTGGATACTAACCCTTTATCAGATATGTCATTTACAAATTATCTTCTCCCATTTCATAGGTTGTCTTTTAGTTTTGTTGACGGTATCCTTCACTGTGCAGAGCTTTTTATTTTGATGAAGTCCCAATAGTTTATTTTTGCTTCTGTTACCCTTTCCTCAAGAGACAGATGTAGAAAAAAGTTGCTATAGCCAATGTCAGATAAGTTACTGCCTGTGTTCTCCTCTAGGCTTTTATGGTTTTAGGTCTCACATTTAGGTCTTTCATCCATTTTGAATTTATATTTGTGTATGGTGTAAGAAAGTGGTCTAGTTTCATTCTTTTGCATGTAGCTGTCCAGTTTTCCCAACCCCAGTTTTTGAAGAGACTTGTCTTTTTCTCATTGCATATAAAATTTCCTGCTTTGTTGGAGATTAATTGACCATATAATTGCAGGTTTACTTCTGGGTTTTCCATTCTGTTCCATTGATCTATGTGTCTATTTTTGTGCTAGTACCATGTTTTGATTACTATGGCTTTGTAATATAACTTGAAGTCCAGAATTGTGATGCCTCTAGCTTTGCTTTTCTTCTTCAAGATTGCTTTGGGAGGCACCTGGGTGACACAGTCAATTGAGCATCCAGCTCTTGGTTTTGGCTCAGGTCATGATCTCAGGGTTGTGGGATCACGCCTCACATTGCATCAGGCTTTGTGCTTAGTGGGAAGTATGCTTGGGATTCTCTCTCCCTCTCCCTCTGCCCCTCCCGCTTGTGTTCTCTCTCTTTCTCTCCCTCAAATAAATAAATAAATCTTTAAAAAAAAGATTGCTTTGACTTTTCAGGGTCTTTTGTGGTTCCATACAAATTTTAGGGTTGTTTGTTCTAGTTCTGTAAAAAATGCTATTGATATTTTGATAAGGATTGCATTGAATATGTGTAGATTGCTTTGGGTAGTATAGACATTTTAACAACATTTTTTCTTGCAATCCATGAGCATGGAATGTCTTCCCATTTCTTTGTGTTGAAGCCACTAGAATGTTCATAGGTGGACCAGAATGAACACATGCAGGTGTGTGTGGGTTTCAGAGTTATCACTATGGGTTTTTTCTAATGCTGCTGTCACTGGTTGGGTGTTTTGGAATTCCTTTTCGTGGTTAACTTGAGTCTAATTTTCAGACTATATGAGATACGCAGTGTTACCTCAGGCTAACAAATTTAGTGTGTAGAAAGGTATAAAAATAACCATGTCCTCACATTGAGCCCCCTTCAGAACTGGTTCAAGGGTCACATACCAGTTTGATTACATTATCAGAGTGGACACATGCTGTTCCTGTGTCCTTTATCCTATCATTTGTCTGTACACGTATAATTTTGTAAAAACGAGGCGCAAAGTTTTCTCTTCGTGATAGATCAGTGCCTGTTCAGGGCCCTGTCCCTGCCCATCTTCCTCAGGAGTGCCTCTGTGCTGTGGCCGTGGCTGCGCTTGTAGCAGACCACCTGGGCGGGGGAGAGTCGAAGGCTGTCTCTCTCCTCAGCAGAGGATCCCTTCCAAGGAGGACACTGTCCAGAGCTTCCTGGGGCCTTGCAGCTCTCTGCTCAATTGAGGGTCAGGAGGAAGTACTTTCCTGGCTATGAGCCCTCTGCTCAGCACTCTGCTGTATCCTATTATAGAAACAAAACAAAACAAAACAAAAAACCAAAACATCATGCCATCATCTGGACTACCTACCCCTTGGAAATGACTGCAGGAGGAACACCGGGAGGAGACGGATCTGGCGTGCAGATGCTGTGCTGGGAGCTCCTGGTGGGAAAGCAGCCCTTCAAGAACACCTCACACAGTGAGACCCATAGACATGTCCTCTGAAAGCATGGACACGCCTGAAGCATTTATGGGGGAGCTGCTCTAGAGTGGTTGCCAGGCTCGAGCTATCTGGATGCAACCAGAGGGAGCCTGCACGGTCATGAGCAGAGGTCTGAATGGATCCAGAGAACAGGGAGGCACCGACAGAAGGAAACTATCACACTTGCCCGCTTCTTCCCGAGGCCTCATCAGTAGCTCTTTCATTTCCTCCAGCTCAATTTCATTGAGCCCAGACTCTGGCCTCAAGATTGCTCAGAGCCAAGGCCTCCAAGCAGCTGCCCCTGGCTGGGGGCTAGGGCATCCCTGAGTCCGGGCTTACTTCAAGAGGGTGCTGGCCCCTGGACTCAAATGGCTTTCTGAGCCCTATGTGTCCTGTTCTTTGTGTTTCTGCAGGGAGCTACTCTGGTTCTGCTACCTCATCTGTTAGGTCCTCGTTTACTGAAAACTCTTTAATAACAGTGTTTCCATTTTGTATTGGTGTATGTGGGTGTGTATTTATGTCCCCAAGTAGAGTCACTGCTCATATAGGAAGCTCTTTTCCTGTGAAGACTAGAGATGGCTTTTCACTCTGGGTCCTAGGCCAGTTCCCTTTACGGCTCTCCTTGACACCATGGCTAATAATCGGCAGGGAGACTGTACTGTTCATTAGTTATTGGCCTTACTGTGCCAACTAAGAGATATGCTCGTACCAACCACTTTACAAACCCTTCCTAGTCTCTGTTTCCATTTTCCCAAGTCAACATTCATCCCTGGAACAATGCAACTGTATTTCATTTAATGTTTTGTCTCTTCTTCCTACCAGGTATTTCCTAAGGCCCAGGGGCTGCTGGCCAAGGTCATATCTGGCTTGTCACTCTGCACTCAACTGTGACAAAAGTCTTAGGTTGGAAATTGTCCTTTCTAATGTCCATCCTTAAAATTTTTTCTCTCCCTTTCCTATTTGCTCTCCCATGGACACTGGAAACTGTATCTCCTGACATTTTCAGCCTCCCATTTAATTCCTGCCTCATTAAAAAATGCCCAGCATCTTTGTAGCTCTCTCACCCTTGTAGCCTATGCCACAAGCCCGTACAAGACTATAACTCTAGCTACTGCTTCTGCAGTCATTACTGACATCCTGCTCAAATTTCCTCCTTCATTGGAGGCCTGGACTCTTGGCTCATAGCTTCTTTCTTTTCCCCTATTCCTGTTACCACCTGCCATGATTTAAGCATCTATGGTGGGTGACCCAATCAAAGCCACATAACCTCAGTTCCTCACCCTCTTTACTTCTAATGATCTTTTTTCCCATTCCCATTCCACTGCAGCCAAGACTTCTGTGGTTCTACTCTGGATGTTGTCATCATGACATGTTATCAGTATGAACGTCCAAAGTATGCCTCCTTCTCTTATTACTCCTACTTAGTTGTTCACACTCTTAGCTTTGTGCCTCTCCACTTCCAGATATTTTATAATCTAAACTTCTTAAAATTTTTTAAAGTTTTATTTAAATAGTCTCTGCACCCAACGTGGGGCTCAAACTCACAACCCCAAAATTAAGAGTTGCATACTTTTCTGACTGCGCCAGCCAGGTGCCCCTATAATCTAAACTTCTCATCCACTGAAACCTTTATATCCTTGTTCTCAGTGACTTCCTTCGCTCTATAGATATCTAGATTGCATATTTTGTTATTATTGCAAATCCCTTGAAAACATGATTGAATACTGCATTGTCCTAAATGGTAGATGCATGTTGCTACTGAGCAATTGAAATGAGGCCAGTATGACTGAAGAATTTAATTTTAATTTTTTTACAAATAAAAATTATATATGTATATATATATTTAAGGTACAAAGTGATGCTTTGATATACATACACATTGTGAAATGACTTTCCACATCCATCACATCCATCACAGAATTAGTTGCCTTTTTCTTGGTGTGGTGAGAACACTTAGTATCTAATCTTAGCAAATTTCAAGTATACAATACATTATAAATTAAATATAGTCACCCTATTATACATCACATCTCTAGAACTTATTCATCTTATAGCTAAAAGTTTGTTTTATTTGACCAGTGTCTCACCATTTCTCCCAACCCCCGGTCTCTGGTAAATACTTTTCTACTCTCTGATTCTATGATCTCGACTTTTTAAATTCCAACATATAACTGAGATCATATAGTATTTGTCTTTCTCTGTCTGGTTTATTTCACTTATCATGATGTCCTCTAGGTTTACCCATGTTATTGCAAATGGCATGATTTCCTTCATTTTTTTTATGGCTGAGAAACATTTCTTTGTGTGCCTGTGTGTGTATATCATATTTTCTTTATTCGTTCGTCTATTGACAGACAAGTTGTTTCCATATCTTGGCTATTGTGAATAATGCTGCAGCGAACACGGGAGTGCAGATTTCTCCTTGAGATCCTGTACTAATGTACATTTCCACCAATAGTGGTACAAGGGTCTCCCTTTTCTCCACACCCACACCAACACTTGTTCTCTCTTGTCTTTTTCATGCTAGCCATAATAACAGGTATGGAAAGATTTCTCATTGTGGTTTTGATTTCCATTTCCCTGATGTTTAGTGATGTTGAGAACTTTTTCATGTACTTTTGGCCATTTGTAGGTCTTTGATAAAATGTCCATTCAGGTCCTTTATCCATTTTTAATCATTATTTGTTTTTTGTTTTTGCTACTGAGTTGTATGATTTTCTTATGTATTTTGGATATTAAACCATTTTCAGAATATGGTTTGCAAATATATTCTCTTATTCTGTATGTTGCCTTTTCATTTTGTTGAATGTTTCCTTTGCTGTTCAGAAACTTTTTAGTTTGGTGTAGTCCCACTTGTTTATTTTTTGCTTTCACTGTCTGCACTTTGGTGTCAAATCCCCCCAAAAAAAATTGCCAGGACCAATGTCAAGGAGCTTTTTCTCTGTCCTCCTCCCCCACTGCCATGGGAATTTTAAGTTTCAAGTCTTATATTTAAGTCTTTAATCCATTTTGATTTCTGTGGATGGTGTAAGAGAAGGGTCCGATATCATTCTTTTTCATGGGAATATCCAGTTTTCCCAACACTGTTTATTGAAGAGGTTATTGTTTCTCCATTGTGTATTCTCCATTGTCATAGAGTAGTTGACCACATATGTGTGAGTTTATTTTCAGTCTTTCTCTTCTGCTGTATTGGTCTATGTGTCTGTTTTTATGCCAGTACTATACTGTTCTGATTATTATAGTTTTCTAATATGGGTTGAAATCAGTAAGCTTGAGGCCTCCACCTTTGTCTTCCTTCTCAAAATTGCTTTGCCTACTCCAGTCTTTTGTGGTTTCATATGAATTTTAGGATTATTTTTTCTATTTCTATAAAAAATGCCATTGGAATTTTGGTAGGGATTACACTGGATGTGTAGATCACTTAGGGTAGTATGGACATTTTAATAATGCTAATTCCTCCAATCCATGAACACAGATATCTTCCCATTTACTTGTGTCTTCTTTCAATTTCTTTCTTTCTTTCATCAACATCTTATAGTTTTCAGTGTATAGACCTTTTACCTCAGTTAAATTTATACTTATGGATTTTATTCTTTTTCATGCTATTGTAAATGGGATTGCATTCTTTATTTCTTTTTCATAGAGTTCATTGTTGGCGTATAGAAACACAAAGGATTGTTAAACATTGATTTTGTGTCTTGCACATTTACTGAATTCGTTTATTCTGAGTTTTTTTGTAGAGTCTTTGGGGTTTACTATATATAAGATCATGTCCTCTTCAACCAGAGACAATTTAACTTGTTCATTTTCGATTTGGATCCCTTTTATTTCTTTTGCTTAGACAATATTTAGATTATACTTTATGATAGCTAGGAGTGCCTTGGTAATGGCTTTAAGCTCCAAGCAACTAGTTTCTTCACAGGCAAAATAAAGTGAATGAAAGGTTAAAAAACATAGTGTAGTATAGGCACTAGGATGAAAACCTAGGAGCCTGGACTCTGATTAACTACCACTCTGTTGCTAAGCAAGAAATTTTACGGTTTTGCCCCTCTTTCCCTAGTTATTTGATAAATGGGTAAAATGTATTATATATATTTGGCATACTTTCAAACTCAGTTTTGCTTTCTATTTTACTGAAAACATCTACATGCTTCTTTATTAAAATTGCTTATTAATAAATGCTACTGACCTAATAGGTTATGATCTAAAGCAAGATTAAAAGAACCCACATACCTAAAGCCAATTTCATGTTTTGCTTGCTAATCCTACATATCAGTCACTACTTAATATAACCACTGTCTTTCCTAAATAGAACATTTCTTCTAACTCTACCCTTTTCCTTTAAATAATTTCAACTTTTTGCAAGAATGGTTTTAGTCCTGACATGTTTGGCTAATTTTCTGTGAAAAGCTTTTGTAGTTCAAAGATAGGTGTCAAGAGGTCCTCAGAACTGGTCCTGCTGAGGGATGCTACACTTGGGAAATTATTTCATTCACCTAGACTCTGAGTAAATAGGAGGAGGGCAGAGAGAGAGAGATTGTGTGTGTGTGTGTGTGTGTGTGTGTGTGTGTTAGTTGCTAGTACCTAGTGAATGGGCAGGCGTGGCTTGTGTTCAATCCTCAGAATACTTGGTAAGAATTGGGAGTTTATATAGAGCCTCTCTGAGATCAGGATGGGGCAAGACTCTTCTGCCAGTGGAATCTTCCTTATGTATAAGAAGTATTATTGCCTCCTGCACATCCTAGTCCCCTCAGAGATATTTCTTGGGCTCCTTCTCTCAATTATATGACTGTTCTCAGCTCTTGCCTGTGCAGGAGGAATCTTCCCTCTATTAATAAAGACCTCAGTTTCTCAAACAATCAGTAACAAGATGCTGAGTTTCTTTCCCAAAGTTCAAAATTAGTTAGCTGAATGCTAAGCATACCTGATTCTTTATTTCAATTTGTCAAGAGAGGAAAAAAAATACTCATTAGCACTATGCCTCTACCCTCAACCCTGTGATCATCCTTTTACGTTCAGGAGGACATTTCCCAGATGCCTGATTGCATCTCTTAACCATAACTCTTTGTCAATTCAAGGTACAGATTTGATAGTTCAAACACATATTGAATAGTCCCTTAGCATCCACTGAACTCACTGGGTTAGTTACTAAACTGTAATGTGGTAGAGAATGTTTCCTGAAACAGAAAAGCTTTGAATTACACAATCTAAACTTATTGGAAGCTAAATCAAAATATGCCACATTTAATTGGTGTAAGAAGGTTTTTCAAACAGATGGAATGTAGTGTCACTACAGCCTCCAGTAAGCTTAAAGTGGAAAATTCCTCCTTCTTTTCTTCACCTAAACTAAACCAGATTTGTGGTTCGATGTCTCTCTGCTCTGCTTGAAATCGCCTTGCTTGTTTCAGCTCTGCTAGGGAAGTACACACAACAGGCACTCTACCACTTAAGAATTCATTATCAAGGCAAGCAGAATCAGAAAGTCAACAATGCTCTGAAATTCAGGGGAAAAGCACAATTACTTTAGCATTTTGAGGATTTCCTCTTACATTTGTGAGACTGAGGATTTATTCATATGGATTTATTCCAGTAAAGAAAGCTATATAATTGGCATTCTACTCCCAGGAGGGCTTTGGTTGTCTTTTCTGTCCTGGAGCACTAATTTGGTAATCCCAAAAAAGGTGGCTGCTAAACTTTAATGTGCAGAGGTGCCATGTTTTCATTTAAAATGCAGATTCCTCGGAGTCATATCTATTTTAGTTGCTCTGGCCTAGAGTGTCCAGGAATAGGCCTTTTAAAACAAGCATCCCAGGTGACTTGGTACAAGTCATACTTAGATTACAACATAAGGGAAACTGACCTAGATGACTTCCTAGAGTTTGGAGAAATGAGCTGATGCCAATAGGCCCCATCCTGCTGCAAACACAGAAATGCCGGATGAGATTTAACAGAAATTGTTTAATATACAGCTAAGTTTAAAAGAAGGGGAAGTGACCTCATGCCAGAAAGGGAGACATAAAAGCCAGAGAAATTATAAGTACTTTCCATCAAGATTTTGTTAATTCTCACAACAATTCTTCAAAGGACAACCAGTATGAAGGTACATGCTAGGGCTAACTGCCATGATGAAATTGAGATCCAGAGATGTGAGATAACTTAAGATTATTCTATACATTCCATAGCTATAACTGAAACCAGGAAAGAAAGTTAGCTACAAATTCAGTACTTCTAACCAGTCTACAATCTCAGGTAAGAAGAAGAAGTAAGGTGTGTATTGTTTGGAAAGAAAGGAAGAAAGTTATCTCCAGATGTTATGATTGTCTACATGGAAAATACAAAAACATCTACAAAATAAATTTTAAGGGGGCGCCTGGGTGGCTCAGTTGGTTAAGCGTCTGCCTTCGGCTCAGGTCATGATCCCAGAGTCCTGGATTGAGCCCCCCATGGGGCTTCCTACTCAGTGGGGAGTCTGCTTCTCCCTCTGACCCTCCCTGCTCTCATGCTCTCTCTCTCACTCTCTCTCTCTCTCAAATAAATAAATAAATAAATCTTTTTAAAGAAATAAATTTCAGGAAGAAGATTTTGTCAGCAATTTATACACACAAGATCAAGGCACCAAAAATATTTCTATATAGCTACCACAACCAATTAAACAAGGTAATAATGATTTAAAAATTCACAGTAGCAACCAAAACTGTGGGTGTAGGTGGTTAATTTTATATCTCACTCTCCCTGGGCTACAAGGTGCCCAGACATTTGGCCAAACATAATTCTGCATATGTCTCTGAGGGTGTACTTTGATTAGATGAACATTTGAATTGGTAGACTGAGTAGAGCAACCTGCCCTCCATAATGTGGTTGGGCCTCATCCAATTACTGGAAGACTGTAATAGAACAAAAAAGGCTGAGTAAAACTCCTCCTGCCTGATTATTCATCTGGGACACTGGTCTTTATTGGTCTTTGGGACTCAGACTGAAACCAGACTGAAATCTCTTCTTGGGTCTCCAGCCTGCTGGCTTTTTGAATGGAACTTACACCATTGGCTCTCCTGGTTCTCAGGCCGTTGGACTCAGACTGGAAACTACACATCAGCTCACCTGTGTCTCCAGCTTACTGACTGCAGATCTTGGGACTTCTTAGCTTCCATAATTGTCTCAGCCAATTCCTTATAATGACTGCCTCTCTGTCTTTCTCCAGATGGATATATACACACATACACACACATCCTATTGGGTCTGTTTCTCTGGAGAACCCTTGACAAATACAGGGTATCCAGGAATTACTAAAATAATGTACAAGGCCTGCTCATGTATAGGAAGAAATTATATTGCTAGCTCTTCAAGGCAGAACCAACTGATAATCTCTGCCTGCAGGCTCAAGCCGACTTCATCTTCTGTTTGAATCCTGAATAAAGTAGGAAGCATATCTACACCCTGTATCTTGCTCTCTCTAGCCCCCATATACAAGGCCAGTGGTTCTCAAAGTATAGTGCATGGACCAGCAAAGCATAAGGATCAGCATCATATAAGAACTTACTAGAAATACTTCACCTCAGATGTATAAAATTATAAGCACTGGAGTTAGATGTCTAAAATCTGTTTTTTAATATGTTAAAATGCAGATGCTGATTCAATAAATAGGTCTGGGGTAGGCCTGAGACTCTGCATTTCTGATAAACTCCCCTGTGATGCTGCTACTCCAGGCCTTGAGTAAAATAGGTCTGGGATTTACAATTAATCATCCTCCCATATCCAGGGTTCCAGTTAAGCTGGTTAGATTCTTGTTTTGCTTTCTCAGTGTTGACAACCAGAGTTACACTAGGGCATCGTTCCTCAGAAACATTCCTAATCCCTCCTCTTCTTATTTCCAAAGTCACATTTCTTCCTCCCTATAATCAAAATACTTCTCTTTTTAAAAAAGATTTTGTTTATTTAGAGAGAGAAAATGCACAAGCTGGGGGAGGAACAGAGGGAGAGGAAGAGACAGAATCCCAAGAAGTCTCCTCCCCCAGTACAGAGACTGATCCCACCACCCTGAGATCACTACCTGAGCCAAAATTGAGTCAGACACTTAACCAACTGAGCCACCCGGGCACCCATCAAAATACTTCTTTGTACAAGTGTGTGTGCATGTGTGCACATGCACATCCTCACTCGCTCTTTCATCCAGGCACCCCAAGGGGCTGGAGATGGTGATTGTACATCCCTGCCTCATACTTTTGACCAAAGTATCTATCCTGTGTACCATGCCCACAGGATATTGTAAGTCTACTCTGAATTAAAGTCTGATACATAATGTTCCATTTTTCTGATACCTAATGTCCCATTTTTCTGATTTGTTCATGATAGTTCTTCCTCCTAGGCCAAGTGAGTGTTTTATAAACTTGGCAAGTTATCTCAATTCCCAAGAGTCTGTGAATCATAATTTGAGGAAAAAATGCAATAGAATCTAAAGGATGTTACTTTAGCTGGTCTTTTAGTGCCCTTTAAACACAAATGGAAATGCAGAGACACTGGTGTATGGGCAGAACTCTTTCAAAGATAATAATAATAATAATCCAAATAATTCATAATATGCTTTTATTAATATTTTTAAATTATTAACATGGAAATAAAACACTTAATCCTCATAGAGATCTCAGTATTAAAACAAACAAAACGAAACAAAACAAAACAAAACACTGGCCTAGAGCAGTGAGTGCCTATAGTCCCAGTATGGTGGGTCAGTACATCCAGAGGATGGTTACTCTAACGTCTGTGTCATGAGATGCACCACAGTATAATGGTTAACATTGTAGACTATTATTTTTCACAGAACTATAACAAAAAAATTCTAAAATTTATATGGAACCACAAAAGACCCCAAATAGCCAAAGCAATTCTGAAAAAGAAAAGCAAAGTTGGAGGTATCACAATTCCAGACTTAAAGCAAGATTACAAAGCTGTAGTAATCAAACCAGTATGGTGCTGGTACAAAAATAGACACATAGATCAATGGAACATAAGAGAGAATCCAGAAATGAACCCACAATTATATGGTCCATTAATTTTCAACAAAGCAGGAAAGAATATGCAATGGGGAAAAAAGACAGCCTTTTCAACAAACGGTGTTGGGAAAACTGGATAGCTACATGCAAAAGAATGAAACTGGACTGCTTTCTTTCACTATGCCCAAAAATAAACTCAAAATGTATTAAAGACGTAAATGTGAGACCTGAAGCCATAAAAACCCCAAAAGAGAGCACAGGCAGTAATTTCTCTGACTTTGGTTATAGCAACTTTTTTCTAGATCTGTCCTGAGGCAAGGGAAACAGAAGCAAAAATAAACTATTGGGACTACATCAAAACAAAAACTTTTGCACAGTGAAGGAAACAGTCAACAAAACTAAAAGGCAACCTATGGAATGGGAGAAGATATTTGCAAATGGCATATCCAATAAAGGGTTAGTATCCAAAATATATAAAGATCTTATAAAACTCAACACACAAAAACCAAATAATCCAATTTAAAAAATGGGCAGAAGATATGAACAGACATTTCTCCAAAGAAGACATCCCAATGGCCACCAGATGCATGAAAAGATGCTCAACATCACTCATCATCAGGGACATACAAACCAAAACTATAATGAGCTCTCAGAATGGCTAAAATCAACAACACAAGAAACCACAAGTGTTGGTGAGGATGTGGAGAAAAAGGAACCCTCGTGCACTGTTGGTGGGAATGCAAATTGGTGCAGCCACTGTGGAAAACAGTATGGAGGTTTCTCAAAAAGTTAAAAATATAACTAGGCCTACAATCCAGTAAGTGCACTACTAGGTAGTTACCCAAAGAGTACAGACACACTAATGCAAAGGGATACATGCACCCCTATGTTTATAGTAGCATTATTTACAGTAGCCCAGATATGGAAACAGCTCAAATGCCCATCAATTGATGAATGGATAAAGAAGATGTGATACACACACACACACACACACATATGAGTGCAATGGAATATTATTCAGCCATAAAAAAGAATGAAATCTTGCCATTTGAAAGAACGTGGATGGAGCTAAAGAGTATAATGCTAAGCTAAGTCAGTCGGACAGAGAAAGACAAATACCATACGATTTCACTCATGTGGAATTTAAGAAACAAAACAGTTGAGCAAAGGGAAAAAGAGAGGGGCAAACCAAGAAACAGACTCTTAACTATATACAGAGAAAAAACTGATGGTTACCAGAGGGGAGGGGCTTGGGGGGATGGGTGAAATAGGTAATGGGGATTAAGGAGGGTACTTGTTGTGATGAGCACTGGGTGATTTATGGAAGTGTTGAATCAGTATATTGTATACCTGAAACTAATATAACACTGCATGTTAATCATACTGGAATTTAAAATAAAATTAAGTTTAAAAACTTGTAGGCTGTTGAGCCAAGCTACCTGCGTTTGCTTCCTGTTATTTGTTTTTAAGTAAGCTCTATGCCCAGCTCTGGGGCTTGAGTTATGTGCTCTACTGACTGAGCCAGCCAGGCACCCCTCCTATTTTTTAATTATACTTCCTTCCTTTACTAGCTGTCTGACCTTGGACAAGTTATTTAATTGAATGTAGTGATCACTCAGTAAACACCATTTTATGCACACATGTGTATATGTACACACACACATATATACGGTCATTATGTGAGAGTGAAGAGGTTTAGATGCTTTCTAGATTGTTTTGTGAGAGGGCAGATTTCTGTATTGGGCATTAGTAATAATGTCAGCATGATGAGGAAGTTTATTTGGCTTATGCTCTTTTTTTCCCCCATCAGGGATGAAATTTTTGTACCATGTAACAGCCCCTGAATGCTCAGCAGTGAATCCAGCAAGCTGCAGAGGGGTCCATTACTGTATATTATGGGCTGAATTGCCCCCCCAAAAAAAAATCATGTTGGAGTCTTAACCCCCAGTAGCTTACAATGTGAAACTTACTTGCAGGCAGAGTGTTTACAGAGGTAATAAAGTAAGGTCATTAGGGTGGACCCTAATCCAATATGACTGATATCCGTATGAAAAGGGGAAATTTGGACACAGAGACACATGTAGAGGGAAGATGATATAAAGAGACACAGGGAGAAGGCGGCCATCTGCAAGCCAAGGAGAGAGGCCTAGAACAGATCCCACAGAGTCCTCAGAAAGAATCGACTCTGCTCACACCTTGATTTTGGACTTCTAGCCTTCAGAACTGAGAGACAATAAAATCCTGTTGTTTAAGCCTTCCTGTTTGTGGCACTTTGTTATGGCAGCCCTACAAAACTAATGCACATGATGTCTATTCCCTACCTTGCTCTTCCTAATGGCTTAGACAACCTGCTCTGCTTGGAAGTAGTACTTATCAGTCCTTTCTCTCAGATCTGTGTGCATTTTACCTTTGTCTGCATAACTCAGCAGTCCTGACCCTTCCACTGCCTTCCATCAAGTTGCCTTTAACCATTCTGGGTGAGATTAAAGTATATATCTAATATAATGTTCTTTTATTTGTCAGCAGTTTACCCCATCTTTTAAAATTTCTCAGGATTTTGTTTTTGTTTGTGCTCTGTTTGCATTATCTGTTGCATGATTTTTTAAATGGTCTGTCACAACCCTATTTCCTCCATAAACCCTTTTATATTCTATGTATTAATTTACCAACTACGAGGTTTTCCAGAACACATATATTGCATTGTGTTAGTTTTCCTATTGCTGCCTAAGAAATTAGCACAAACTTGGTGTCTCAAACAACACACACATTTACTATCTCAGTTTTTGTGGACCAGGAGTCAGGCATGGGTTAGTTGGGTACTCTCTTTCAGAGTCTCACAAAGCTGCAATCACAATGTTTGCTGAAGCCGAGATATCTTCAGAATCTTCAGAATTCACTTTCTTAAAATTATGCTATTATGAGCCCTGGATATTTAGATAGTAAATAGATAGTAAATATCTATCAGCTGGAGGCTGTCTCCAGATCCTAGAGTCCAACTGTAGTTCTTCCCCACATGGGCTTCTTTAACATGGCTGCTTACTTCATGCCCACAAGGAGTCTCATTGAAGTCTGCTAAAATGGAGTCTTATATAATGTAACAATTACAGCTGTGACATCCCATCACCTTTGCCATAATCTATTGGTTAGAAGCAAGTCACAGGTTCTGCCACCCTAGAGGGAGTATACAACGGCATGAATACCAGGAGGTGGGAATCATCAGAAGCATGGCAGGATTACATTTAATATAAAAGACCCTTGTATCCCACCCCTGCCTAGTGTGCCACTTAGACTTCAAGAATGAGTCCTTGTATCCAGACCACCCAACCTTGGTGAACTGATGTCCAAGCGGGTCTCAACTCCATTTTCTTCTAGGTCTATACGTGTTTCAGGATTTAGACATATATTCTAGTATTCAAAAATTCATATCCAATATCTAACAGAAAAACTACATGAATCCTATAAAACCAATGCCCCTTTCCATTTTCCTAGGCTTAATTTCTCTTTTCTTTTCCTAATGGAAGTTGGAGTTCCTAATTTCATAAACAGGGATGGAAAAAAGGAGGTCTGGCACCTGCTTCTTCCTTCATTCAGTGTTTTTGTTTTTGTTTTGTTTTGTTTTGAACCTCCCCTACCCTGATTTTTTTCTAGGCCCCAATAGTTTGATACTCCATATATGGATTAGCCAGATTGCTCATTGTCTTAAACTATGTACATTGATTTTTTCATGTCCTAAGGTGTTTAAAATGAAGGACACCCACATGATGCTTGTAAAAGCAGCATCTTGAAAGACGTGTCTAGGAAAACAGAAATTAATTTCTTCAGAATATTTTATACAATATGACATTCTAAAAGTGCCCATTTTCAGAAAAGTCCTGCTGTTCTTCACAAAAGGAAAAACTGTGGCCCGTACAAACAAAACATTCAGTCTCTCATTTAGTCTTCCTTTTTAATCATCTAGTCTCGAATAGCTTTCCCATATGTCAAATTATTTTTAATGTTCAATGTATTAGTAAAATGGCTCAGTACTAACCACTTGGGTATTTTCAAATAGGAGAAGTATGGTTGAATCTCCCAAATTGCATTTACAGTGAAAGATGCTTCATGCCAGTGATTCAGATCTTGACAAACGAGGCACGACGTTCATTAGTTTAATGTTTTCCCCCTATTGTGATAGAAATACATAATGACACAGCCTAAGTAATGTGAAATTATTCAGCAATGTAAGAAAAATTTCAATAAGCACTGCCTACCAGTTACAGTTCTTAAGCTCATCTTCAGATTTCTTCAGTAGAAAATTACTTAGGAGATTCTGCAAAACTCACTACATTTCCTATTACAATCTTAGCTAAAATCATTATCCCTTATTTATTTTTCTCAGTTTTTCTCAAAACAGTCAAATTAATACAGTGAATTCTTAGCTTCCATGAGTCTTTAGGATAAAGGATACAAAGAGTCATGAGGAGGCTAAGATAGCTCATTGTGGTAAGCATTTCACAACTTACACAGATATCAAATCCTCACATTATACACCTTAAATGTATTAATTTTTTAAATCATTTACAAGTCAAAAAATCTGGGAAAAAAGAGGCTAAGATAATAGTGTTACTAGATATTAGTGTGTATAATCTTGTGGCAGGTATTTTAGAATCAGGGAATATATCTTAAAAGAATAAAGGCAATGTCAGGAGGTCATCTGTCCAATCATCTTGGCATTAGGCAGGACTACATCTAAACCCTCTGAAATTGCATGGTGTAATGTAAAGAATGATAGCTTAGATATCAGGAGACCTTTGCTCTAGTTCAGGCTGTGCTTTATAGTTTCTAGATCTCAGTCTCTTCATTTACAAAATTAAGTGATTGGACTCCTCTAGTCACTCAATGATAACGAAGTACCTTTTAAATAAATTTGCCTTACCCGGATAGATCCATCAGAGAGTTGTTTTCGTTTATTTTATATCATGCACATATTTTTCTATTTAAATACTATTTTCTCCTTAATCGTGAAGTCAAACAGTTGATTACTATTGTGTAGAGTTGTGCATCTACTTCCCTGATACATAGGTGTTATTCGATCCATCAAATTGTGTTGTTCAGCTCTGACTTAAAGCAAGGATTCTCTGTGCTACAATATAATAAGCACAGAAATTGTCATTAGGTGACCTGGGTTCAACCCCTGGCTCCATACATTTGTAAGTTCATGACATAGGGTGTATCATTGACCTTCTATGAGACTGTTTATTCATCTGTAAAGTGGTCAATCATTATAATCACTCCCATGCACACACTCACGATTGCCTGTTCCTCTCTCACTTTATTATACTTCTTTAGCAAAGCCACCCTTGGTTGAATAAAACTCTCTGGCTATTCCATGTGTGTATGGTGGAGCTGAACATGGCTAGAAACAGAAAAAATTTGTTAGCTGATCTCACTTGAAATTCTTTCTTTTTTAAAGATTTTATTTATTTATTTATTTGAGAGAGACAGGGAGAGTGAGAGAGAATGAGGGGGGTGAAGAGCAAAGGGAGAAGCAGACTCCCCGCTGAGCAGGGAGCTGGAGGTGGGGCTAGGTCCGAGGACCCTGGGATCACAACCTGAGTGGAAGGCCGATGCTTAACTGAGTCACCCAGGCGCCCCTACTTGAAATTCCTAATCACAAAGTGGGCCCTCAATGCCATTTAAAGCCATACATTTTTCCCCATTCAGTTTTACTTTCCCACTCTTTTAAGTGACTATATTTTACCTTCTTTTTCCTAATGGCTTTCCAGCTCCTTTGCCTTAACTCTTAGGTGATGAGTGTTCAGGTAGGAGTGGCTTTGCCTTAAGTTTTAGATGATGAGTGTTCAGGTAGGAGTGGCCATGTTACTAATGTTGAGCTTTTGGAATGGGAGTGGAAGTCATGTGGTTGATTTCTGGATCATCTCAAAGAAAACAAACTTCAATGGCTATTTTTTTCTACCCATGAACTAGAACATGGACATAGAGCAACCTTGCTTTGACAAGTTGAAGACAACTTTGGGGAATGTCAGAGCAAAAAGAACATGAATGTTGTTCCCTGAGTGACTACTTTGAGCAGAGTTCCTCCTCCAGTTCAGAACAACTGAACTGTTACATGAGAGAAAAATAAACTTTGGCTTTATGTAAGCCACTATATGTTGGTATTTCTTTGTTATATAGCCTCAACTCTAAGAATATATATTTAATGATTGAGATTTAAATTACATACATAAAGAAAAAGCAAAGGCAAAACTTTCATTCAAAATAAGCCTATTTTTCTGGCACCCGGGTGGGTCAGTTGGTTAAATGTCTGCCTTCGGCTCAGGTCATGATCCCAGGTTCCTGGGATCAAGATCTGCATCAGGCTCCCTGCTCTGAGGGGAGCCTGCTTCTCCCTCTGCCCCCCTCATTCTGTCTCTCACATCTCTCTGTCTCTCATGAATAAATATTTAAAAAAAAAGACCCCCCAAAAATAAATAAATTACATTCAATAAAATGCATAGATCTTAAGTGTCCAATTCTTGTTAAAGTTTATAATCACATATAATCCCACCCCCCAATATATATATATATAATATTTCTTTCATTCCGGAAAGTTCCCTTGTCTTTTTTCCCCATCAATTCCCATAGGCAATGATTTTCTCATTTATGTCAGTATAGATTAGATTTGTCTCTTAAGGACTTGATACAATTGGGAAACCACAGTATGTACTGTTTGGTGTCTGGCTTCACTAAGCGTGTTTTTGAGATTCATCCATGTTACATGGAACAGTTCATTCTTATTTATTTTGGTTGTAATTTTAAATATTAATATACCATAATTTGTTTATACATTTCCCAACTGATTGACATTTGGGTTGTTCTCTGTTTTTGACGGTTATGAATAATGATGCTATGATCATTCTTATTGAAGTCTCTCTTCATACTAAACAATTTCTTGTACTGTGTCCAATCTGTTATTAATCCATGGGATAAGTTCTCCACTTCTGATTTTGTATTTTCTAACCTAGCATTTTCATTTTGAAGGTTTTTTAATACTTACCATCTCTTTGGTGGAATTCTTCTTCTGTTATAGTATGTTGTTCACCTTTTCAAATAAATATTCTATACATTTATCATAGACATTGTAAAGCTCCTGCTTGATAATTTCAACCTCTAACCATTTCTGTGTCTGCTCCCTTTGACTATTTCCTCTCTTGATCATGGATTATAACTTATTGGTTTAATATTTCTCAAAATTTATTGTGTTCTAGATATTGCATATAAAAAAACACAGTAGAAGGGTGCCTGGGTGGCTCAGTTGGTTAAGCATCTGACTCTTGATCTCATCTCAGGTCTTGATCTCAGGGTCATGGGTTCAAGCCCCGTGTTGGGGTCCACAGTGGGCGTGGAGCCTACATTAAAAAAAAATACAGTAGACTCTAAAGTAAATAATATTTTTCCCAGGAAGAGATCATATCTCTTCTTCCATTGAGTCATTAAATGTATTAGAGGTGGAGAATTAAGTCTTTCTAATCTATAGTTGACCTGAGTATGAGTTTCTTCTTTAATTTCAGTTAGATTTATTTCACCATTAATTTCAAATATTTCAAAGGTAGGGTCAGAACTTCCCCTTCAAAGGATATGAAAGTATCAGCAAGAAACTAGAGAATATGCTTAATACTGCTGTCACCAGCTTTCCGATCCATGGTGGGAAATCACTCTGCCTTACAAAATGGCTTGGCCAACAATGACTGGGTTGCCTTAGAATTCTCTTTGTTCTTTAATCTTTTCTCTGGATTTCTGGTCCTTGGCTGATCTCTTCTGAGTTGACTGTGCTAAGCTTTTGGAGGGCCACTGCATTGCCCTTGATGAAGAGCCAGCTGTCCTGTCATATCTTCAGTCTTTGGCTTTTCACTGAATGCTCAATGTGTGCCTTAGCAGGGGATCTTTCTCAGCTCTCCTGCCTTCACTCAGTCTTTGCTGGACTACCCCTGTGATCTTGTTGAAGACCCATAGGAAAGAGTTGGCAGGCAGATACAGACTTGCTCGGAGGCGGGAGCTCTTAAGTCTATTCTGGGGGCACCTGGGTGGCTCAGTCTGTTAAGCATCTAACTCTTGATTCAGCTCAGGTCATGATCTCAGGGTCATGAGATCAAGCCCCGTGTCAGGCCCTGTGCTGAGTGTGGAGCCAGCTTAAGATTCTCTTTCCCTCTCTCTCTGCCCCTCCTCGCCCACTCATGCACGCTCTCTCTCTCTCAAAAAAAATAAAACAGAATTCTATTCTGTAACTCCAGGCCACCTGTAGCCATTAAATGTTTATTAAAAGTTTTGCTCTTTTCTCCTTACCTGCATATCTAAGGGCTTTTTCTACCTCTTCCCACTTTGTCAAGGATGGAAGTAGCAGCAGTTCTCATATCACCTAGAAAGGGCTTGAAATCTATGTATTTTGTTCGCTGAGACATTCCCAGATCTCTGATGGGTTTTTAAAAGTTATGACTTTGCATATTATCTAAGTTTTTCTCATTGATAGGGTGAGGACAATTTCTTTTGACTTCCTATAACCTAACTGGAATTGAGCTAATAAAATTTTTATACATTATTAAATAGATTAGAACACAAAGCACATTAAAGTTCTCTTTAAAAAGATGTATTTGTTTTAGAAAAAGAGAGAGAGAGCGCATGCAGGCGGAGGTGCAGAGGGAGAGAGAATCCTGAAGCAGACTCCCCAATGTGGGACTCAATCTCATGACTCCAAGATCACGACCTGAGCCAAAACCAAGAGTCAGATCCTTTACCAACTGCACCACCCAGGTACCCCAGAACACATTAAAGTTCTGAGTATATTAGCCAATACTATAAAATTTAAAAATGAGTGATAGACATGAAAGGAATTTATAAAGTTATCATCATTATAGGTAATATTCTCATCTACATAGAACATCAATGAGAATATACTAACAAACAATTAGAGCTAGTAGGAAAGATCAGTAAAATGGCATTCAAGGTAGCAGCAAGAAAAACAAAAAATAAGAGCTTTCCTGTATACCTGCAACGTTATCTCTTCCATAAAAACCTTATCTAACCATCCTACACAACATTAGAGCTAGGTGTTTCTTTCTGCACTGACAAAATTTCTTATACATTTAAATGACAAAATAACCTATTTTGAGTACTTTATATGTATCTCTGTCCCCAAATAGACTTTGAAAGCTTGAGGACAAGGGTAGTCCTATTAATATCTGCATCATGAGCATTTAGCACAAATCCAGCAGGTAGAAGGAGCTCAGTAAGTAATGAACATTTGAATGAGTGAAAGACATTGAACTAAAAGATGCTTAAGGTACTTTTATAAATTATCTTTTTAAGGGTCTAAAAAAAAGTATGAAATGTTCACCCCCAAAACAATACTGCACATACTTAAACCTTTTGGTATGCTGCGGTTTTTGCAATTACAATACTTAAAAGTAATAGATGGTAAATCATTAGGTTAGTCAATGTTTCAAAGAAAGATGGAACAAATGAGTAATGTGATCAAGCTTTGTACATTGAGTGACCCTAAGAACTGACACTTCATTTGCTTGTTTGCTATTTCTTTAATGAACCGGAGCAGTTTTCTTAATTAGCAGGGGCCCATCTGTTTCAAGAACAAATGGCACTTAGTATAACAAAGGCTGAAACAACAGGACAGCTTAATTTTGGAGTACAAACGGCAATACCAAGTGACATAATTACTAGTTTGTGTTTTCCAGATATAGTTTAGTAGGTCTTCTAGAATAGAGGTCAATCTGGCCATCTTGTCCTCTAAATAATCCACAATTCACTGATTGCTATTTCTTTATAGAGGATCAATACTCTCTGTTAAAGGGCAAAATTAGGTATTTACGAAATAGCAAGATTCTTCTTTGGGTTTATAATTTGACATATACAATAAGGCTATCATTTCTAAGGCAAATATATTGCTCGTAAATTGTTTTCAATATTAGAGGTTTTCATAGGAGGAAGAGCTATGTTTTTATTTCTGTAAAATTTTCATTATATTTACTATGTAATGAATATTTTATAGTCCTTTATAAGCTTATAGCTCTTTTATGCACTTACCAAATTCAAAGGTGATGCCGTTCTTTGGTTAGACCTAATTCTGTTCCCTTTAAAATAAGCAATGAAATAGAAATTTCAGGACCCAAAACCTTCTGTGTCTGCCACCCATCTCTCCACTCTTTGTAGGAAGCATAGAACTGTATAGACAATAGGAAAATAGAAAAATCTCAAAAGGAGAGGGCCCCAACTCTCTGAATAGCATTTGTTTAACATCTGAATGCTGTTTAATATTATTTAAGGTAGAAGATAAAGGGGAAGAAAAGAATATTTAATGGGTTTATATGCCTTGATTCCTGTAATTTCTATCTCATTGCTTATTTTGAAGGGACCCATAAAATGAGATCTCCTCAGGCAGAAATGATTGGCTACAGTAGCAGCCAATCATAATTCAATTGTCGGGTTTGCCTCTTTTCTACTAACACTATTAAAAAGCAAACAAAAGAATGAGAAGATTGTGTTTCTTATAGAATCTTTAAGAGGATTTCATGTGATATGATTCAGTTATTAATTCAACTAAACTTTACTCAAAATCTACTGTGAGCCAAGCATTGTTCTACACAATGGAGATACAGCAGTCAAAGAAATAGTAAAAATCCCTGCCCTCAGGGGGCTTACATTCTAGTGAGGGGAGACAAATAATAAACAAAATAAATAAGTAATGATATAATGAGATTTCACATAATACTAAGTGTTTTGAGTTAACGAAGTAGGGTAAGGGAAGAGAAAATGACAGCAACAGGGCTGCCCTTAGCAGATGCTCATTAGTGGAGGAAATGAGTGGTGTGCCTGTATGGATATACGTGGGTCTCAGGCAGAACAACCAGCTAAAGCAAAAATGATGATATTGAACGAGGAATAATGTGTTTGAGGAAAACAATTTAGCACATGTAGTTGGAGTTCAATGAATGAATTGGAAAGTGGTGGAGTATGAGGTTGAAGGGGTAGGACAGATCAGGCAGCTGGAAGGTCCAGTAAGGTGACAACTAAGGACGAGGGTGTTCTGTGTTCAAGAGAGAATGAGAGATGAAGAAGTGAAGACAAGTATAACCATCTCTTCCAGTAAGGTTTGTTGTAAAAAGAAGCAAAAACATAATGTTAATTCATCATTTTTTTTTGGTAAAAGAAACAGCAAAAACAACAAAATGTGATGGATAAGTAGTATGCAATACTATGGAGCAGTGAGAAACAATGAACTAGGTAAACATATCAATATAGATATTTTAAAAAATTGTATAGTTGAGTGAAAGAATTAAGGAAGGTAATGGAATCTATACACAATACCATTTACATGAATTAAACTTTTTTTTTTTTTTTGGAGAGAGAGGGTGTGGGAGGGGCAGAAGAAGAGGGAGAGAGAGAATCTCAAGAAAACTCCACACTCAGCACGGAGCCTGACGCAAGGCACAGTCTCACAACCCTGAGATCATGACCAGAGCCGAAATCTAGAGTCGAATGCTTAACCAACGGAGCCATCCAGGGGCCCCTACACGAATTAAAATATTGGTAAAGAAAAGATGTTATAGGGGAGCCTGGCTGGCTCAGTCGGTGGAGCATGTGCCTCTTGATTTTGGGGTTGTGAGTTCAAGCCCCATGTTGGGTGTAGAGATTACCTAAAAATAAAATCTTTGGGAAAAAAAAAGAAAAGATGCTACCTATTTCAGAAGCGAACATATGTTTAAGGACCTCTAGCAACCACAATATCAAGTTAATGAGTAAGAGCTGATGCTCTTGCTGAGGTGAGTGATGATTACTGCTGCAGTGGTAGTACTCATTATAGTAGCAGTAGTAAATTTACAAAAACAAAATAAATATATCCACAATTTAATACAGTTTTCAAAGAGAACAGACAAAAGATGTGGGCAATGATTTCTGAGAATTACCATAAATAAATAAATGAGAAAAGTCCAGATTGTCAGGGTCAGGTCAATAACAGTAAAGAGGACAAAAAGAAAGATGATATTACTGGGAGCAATTGTGAAAGTAAAATAATCTAAAGAGGATAATTGAGAGACAAGTTTGGGGTGGGTTTATAAAGGGATAATGATCAACTTCCCAAGGCTCCAACTTTTGGTGCCTTTGGTCTGTAATGGGCTCATTAATACATTTTTTTTTTCAATTGCCGAGTCACATGTTGAGTGAAAGGCTCAAATATTGGCAAGCCAGCCCAGCCAGAGCTCAGTAGGAAGCCAAGGAAGTGTATCAGTTTGAGACACTCATCCCAGCTTGACAATAAGTTATTAGATCCAAGTTGTTGAGGCACGGGGTCTGAGTGTAATGAATTCAGTGCTGAATTACACTAACTTTTGAGGATAAAAAAGTACTAGCACAGCTAAAGAAGGATAATGACATAGGGTACATTAGCCAAGTTATTTCACTATGAAGCAAGGAAAATTTGAGACAGTGGAGGATACTGTTACTATGAAATGATGGTTACAGGAATCCTAAAGCAGAAGCCGGCAAAAATAGCGCATGAGGTGATACATACTTTGCATCCGTCAGAGCCAGAAAAGAGCTGACTGCTAATTTTAAGAGAAATGGCCTTGCAAGACAGAGGGAAGTAAGAAAGCCATTTTGAAAAAATCAGTTTTGATCAGATAGATTATATCTTACCCCAGGCATTGAGATTTTAGTCAACCAACCCCCAATCCTGCTTGGTCTTTTCAACACCAATGTATATCAAACCAGACTTCCCTCCTCCTATACCTGTGTACAACTGGCCTTTTAAATGGAAATGCAGACCATCCCTGTTAAAAATTTCTCTAGTTTGTTAGACACTGTTATTTGCTGTCTTTGAAATATTGGAGTAAAATATTTGACAGCGAGCTCACACAGATATGTATCTGTCTCAGTGACTCTGTTTCCTGTACATACCCTTTCGATATAACTGTGGCTCATGGTTGTTGCTTCCATTTTTGTAACTTCATGCATGGCTTCTGGGTGATATTATCAGCATCCGTGTCTGAAAATACCATGTATTACTGATGCTTCTGTAAGAATCATCTCAATTCCAGAATTTTCTCCTGAGTTCCGGAATCATATTTCCAATTGCTCACAACCAACTTTTCTTGACTTTCTCACAAGTTCAGCAAACTGCAAATTTCAAACTGAACTCATATAACCTGTAGAGTGAGAATAAAGGCAGAGAGGAACAGTGGTTTCCCAGCATAGACTATAGTACTTGGGTCAAGGAGAGCTGCTAATTGAAGCCAGAGTTGTAGAGTAGCCATGGCTGAGTGTAGGACTTAGGCCAATGTATCTGAGCTTGCCTCACATACTTATCTGAAAACACTCAAGGTCTCAGGGCGGATCCTGAGGGTTCAGTGACTAGAGATCATGGCAGGACCAGAACCATCAGCATTAGAGAGTAAATTACAATGAAATTGACAGAAGAATATGCAGTATATCTCAGAGAAAGCCAGTGTAGACTTCTGATTATTGTGTACCTGATGGCCCAGCCCCCTCTGATTTCAAGACAAAAATACCTTTAATCCTCCTAGGGAGAAGGGAAGGGGAAAAGGAAAGGGGAAACTCCTGAACTGATTATGCAAAAGAAACTAAGGCATAAGCTGGAAGTGACAAAGTTTATTTTGAATCACCTTAATAGTTTTGCTATCGTTGAGCCCCAATGGAAGCTTCAGTTCCAGACAATTTTACTTTTTTGTACATCAGAAGACATGTCTGTGAAATGTAACTACATTAATTCAAACACATTCAGTAAGGAAAATAGAATTTAATGTTTGTATATTTCGCAAAAACAATCTTAGAAAATTTCCTTAATAAAGATGTAAAGACTATTCAACGAGATGAATAAGGATATGCTAGCTTTATAATAGGAAATCTGGACACATTCAAAAAGAAACAAAGGCAGTATCCACCATTGATTGAGCTGGGACATGCTGTACTAGTAATAGTTAAGAGCATTTGCTTAAGAATTGGGCAGATGTAGTGTCTGTGCTTGGCTATACAACTCATTTGCTTTCTGATATGGGCAAGATATTTAACCTCTCTAAGTCTTGGTTTTTTTATTTGAAATTGAGGATAATTATGTCACCAAAGTAAGAAAGTTGTATATGTTAAATGAGATATTCCGCATAAAGCACTCAACTTAGGGTCTGACAGATAATAATTCAATAAATATTAGAAATTGAAAAAAATTGAACCCATTGTTTCCCCTCCCACAATGATCTCTGTCTTGGTTAATATTCTATCATCCATCTAGCGGCCCAAGTCAGAAATTTGGCCGTGAGGCTAGATTTTTCTCCCTCTTGTCCCCAGCCACAACTATGACATTTATGCCATATGTCTTAAAACTGACCCTTTGTCTCCGTCCCTACAGCCATCACCTTAGGTCAGACCCTTATCACATCTATCCTAGAAATATTACAAGAGCCACCTAATTAGTCTCCTGGAAGTCTTTTTTAGGTTCCATATTCCCTATCAGAGGATCTGATAGTAGACCCTTTTCTGTAAATATCTGAATATCCTTTCCCTAAAACTCAGACTACGTGTCTCACCACCAAATATGTGCCATTGTTTCAATTTTATAGATGATAAAAGAGGTTTACAGGAGATGAAGTAACTTACCCAAGGTCATACAGTTATTACATAGCAATGGAAGTATCATTAAGATGCTGTAGAAAATAAGAAAATTAAGGCAAAGTAGAAGTGTTATTTAGAGGAAATGTAATTTTGGAAAACAAATTTCAAAAGAGGAGTTCAAAAAATGACAGCACCCATTTGTTTGTAAAAGTTACAGGGTTTCAGTACAAAGATATCACTCATATTTCAATAATCATGCTTTTAAATTATATAGAACAGCTAAGACAGGTTTCACAAGGCTGGCAGTAATATCAACCCAGAGACACATGATACAAGTTCCTTTAATATAAGTAAAAATTACAACAAATGAACTGACCTAAAATGGCTACGTACTGAAAGAGAAGCAGTAACATTTTCCCAGTTGGAGTTGCAGCTCCTCTGGCCCCACACAAGGCCACACAAATGTCAGTGATATTGTGTGATCAGGACTAGGATTCCATCAAGTCTTTCAAGAAGATGAGCCTAAGCACCCTCCCCCTTATCTTTTTTGTTGTTGTTTGGGAGAGGTCTCATTCCCCTGTGAAAACCTCTAATTGTTCTGAGAGGCATGAAGAAATACTGATTGCAAGCCAGCCTGCTGGCTTGATGCAGCCACGTATAAATCAATTGCATTAGGGTATTAATGCACCTCGTCCTTGAGTGTTCATATCCACTCGCTTGCCTTATAAGTAAGAGAGCTAGTACAAGACACAGGCGCCTGGATGAAATCAGAGGCCAGTTCCTGGCATCTACCTCGTTAGACGTAGGCTTCAGACCTGCCTGAAGTTTCAGCCTCGTATTGGTAAAGAGAACAGAAGAGTAAGAACATAAAAGATGCAATATGAATTAATTAGATTTCTATGGAACTAATGTGTGGCAATTTTATTCTCTATGAAACAAAAATAAACGATGTCAAGTAGAATTTTAAGCATGTTTAATTTAATTCAACACTACCGAACACCTATATTGGCAAGAAAGGCTAGATACCATGGAAGATTAAAGATAAGAAGAACAGCTTTGCTGCCACCAAGAACTGAGAGGCTAATATAGGGATGAGGGATAGGGAGAGCATTTTAGTAACTGATAAAAGGAATCTATAGTCCAGTTAGGCTAGAGTGCTTCGTTAGTGGGAAATGAAGTTATGGGATGCTTTGTTTTAGATTCCTTTAGTAAAATTAAATTGACCTTTTACATTGCCTACCTACACACATGAGAACATTAAATAAGATACATGAGGTTGTCACTATCATTTTTAAAATTCCACAAATTGGAAATAATAGATAATTCTATGATGGCTTCTTTCAAGTCAGCATAGTAAAGAACATACTTTATGAAGGAGAAACTGTGGATATTTGTTTCAGGTCTCTAAACCACATATTACACACCATATTACATGGGTAAAAGCTCCAGAATTGTTCTATTTTGCTGAAGTTTTAAAATCACTTTTTGTTTCTTTAATATCACTCTGCACAGGACTCTGTCAGGTCAAAAAGGAGAGGCAATTTCTTGTTTTATACTCATAAGCTGCAGCTCAGCCAGCTGTCACTCTATCAACACACTGATGTGAGAAGAGACACTGGGAAGATACAGAGCACACATGAGACAACCATGGGCTCCCTGGATGAGACAGGGAAATATAGAAAGAAATTACTGAATTGTATTTGCTCCAGAGGCAATTCATTCAGCTAGATAACTTAGACTCAAATAAAGAAAAAAATGAGTGAAAATGTAACTCCGGGGTTGTTATTAACACAGGCGAATTCTCCTTGTTTTGGTAACTCTGAGAAGTGCTTCTTCAAATAAACAAGACATATCACACCATAAACATCAGAAAACTGTCCCTGACACCAGTTTCAAGGTTAAGCCTGTGTTTACATCCACATCCTGGGCAGGACGTTTTGACATTTATGACCTCTGATGCAATCTCCATATGCTGAGGGGGAGAATGGTTTTGGTTACCTGTCAAGTCTCTGGTTTTCTTAACTGTCACTGAGTTTATTGTTCACTTTCTGGTCCAAATGACAAAGTAATTCGATTCAGTCAAAGCATTGAAATTCCCAATTGGTTTATGTTTCTAGCTATGCCAGAGGCAGGAACTGCACATAATATATGGCAAAATCTAGAAAATATCAGGAAAGCAGGAAATAGATCAGATGTGAATTATCGAGCATCATATGGTTATGCACAGAAAAATGCTAGTATTTTCTCAACTGGTTCCAACATCTATCTTTAAATTTCCATTTTAGAATCTTAATGATACATATTTTAGAGTGTTGTATGCTTTTATAATTAGATCATATCTGCTAAATAATCTTTAGTGGAAGCATTGTATCTACCAATTTAGGTTTGAAGGAAATAAGGTAGATGGATTTATGTGAGTGAATAAAAGAGAGTACAGACTTCAAATTCCAACAATATGGCAGACTAGATATTCTGAAAACCCTTCAGCTAAACAGAAATCCACCCCAAAACCCATCAAGAAATGCTGGATAAAATAAATTTTAAATTGGTATCTGAACTCACAATAAAATTAGGGAATTCCTCAGGGGAAAAAATGAAGAGAGAGAACAGAAACTCACAGCAATAAGTTGTTTTGGGGAAATTTTCTTATCTTAATAAGTAAAAGCTTGTATGTGAAAGGTCATATGACAACAGGAAAACTGGAACTCATAGAAAATAGGGATTTATATTTGAAATGCTTTTTAAAATTGGTTAACCCATGAGTTAATTGGTAATATATATTTTATTGTCTAAATATGGTGAGTATATTTTTAATTAACTTCTAATGTAATTGAAGTAAAATCTGAGATCACAGTTTGTATGACACCCAGTCTTTGAAATTTATTGAGGCTTTCTGTATGGCCTGGCTTGGTACAAGTTTAATGTTTTATGTTCCATGTGTACTTGAGAAAAAGTGGATTTTCTAACTGCTGGAAGACTATCATCTATTATCTATCTATCTATCTATCTATCTATCTATCTATCTATACATGTACATATGGATATCCTAATTTCCACAATGCAGTATCCTAATATCCATTATGCAGTATCTGAATATTCATTAGGTGAAGCTTGTTAATCATATCATTCATCTTTTATATACCCTTTTTCCTGATTCACCTATGAATTGAGAGCTGTGTTGGACTTTTCAAAAGGAAGATGGTTTCATCAACTTTTTGGAATTCTACTTCATGAATTTTAAGGCTATTTTAGTAGGTGCATACACATTTAACCATGTTCAATCTTCTTCTTGAATGTAGACATTTATAATGTGGCGACCTTAACCACCCCTAAATAATGCTTTTGTGCATGTGTGTTAATGTCTATTGTCTCCGATATTAATATAGCTACATATTAATATAGCTAAGCAAGCTATAACTTTCTTAGGATTTAGAGTTTTCTCATGGTCTTTTTCCATTATTTTACTTTGAATTTTTGCATATAGTTAGATGTACTTCTAGTAAACTGCATATATTTGCATTTTTCCCCAATTAGTCCATCTGTTGTCAGTAGCCAGTTTAATCCATTTGCATTCATTCTAATTATTGATATATTTAGACCTATTTCTATCATACTAATTTATTACTTCCATTTGTCCCATAATTTTTGTTTTATCTTTATCCTTTGTTACTTTTTTTCAAAAAACGCTATCTTGACCCTTTAATAAAACAAGGATTTTATTAAGATCACACATTCGTTGATCTCCCTAACTCCCAAATTCCATCATGTAAATATTATCTTTAAGATTTAATTACAAGTAACTATAAATATGTTCTCTTTTTCTTAAATGATATCAATATATTTCACCAAGATATTTGATAACCTTAATTTTGTTCATCTCTTCCCCTTTATTGTCTCTTATTAACCATGGCACACAAACTATTTACGGTGTGATGCTTTGTGTGGCAAAATTCTGAAGGCCTTCTATATTTGAGGATATTTTTATGAGTATATATTTGAAAGACAGTTATGTCCCTTCTTGAACTTCAAAAATTCTACTCCAGTGTTTTTGTAGGTCCAGTTTTACTGTTGAAAAAAATCTTAAGGTCAATTTGATTTTTATTCCTCTATATGTGATCTTTTCTTTCTTAAAGATAAACCTACTACTAGATTTATCCTTTATTTTTCTATTTTCTTCTTTCTGCTAATATTTTCCCCTCTAGATATGTCTAGGTGTATTTTTTCCCTATTCTTCCATGTTGGCCCCCTAGGGGGACGTTCACTCTGAGATCTTTCTTTTAGTTTTTGGGCAAATTTAATCTCTGTTACTGCTTCAAATTTTTCTATTTTTTTCCCCTGGTATCCTGCCTACTTCTATCCTCTATATTTCTTAGCTTTTCTTTTACAGTTCCTACTTATTTTTTTCTTCTTTCTATGAGATTTCTTCAATCTGCTCAATAAATTTCCTAATGTCTCCTTCAGCTTTATCTATCTCCTCTTTATCTCATGTATTGCATAATTTCAATTATTATATTTGTGCTAACTGAAAGGATTTTCTTCTTCATCTTCTTATGTTCTTGTTTCATACTGCTTATATCTTCCATTATCTATTTTAGTAGGTTTATTAGACTATATATTATTAGCCTCCCTGTTCTAATACTTTTGCCTTCATGGAATCTGTACTTAGAATGCTAGATTTTTTTTTAGGTTTATGCTTCTTAAATACACTGTTATCTTTGCCTGTTTGCTCCTTTCCCCTTGGAGTATTGGCTCTGCTGTTAATTAATGCCATGTCCCTTTGAAACACTCCTTAGAACCCAGCTGCCAAGCTGGGAGGAAGCCCAAACAATATTTTGGGAACGCCCACATGGGAGAAACAAGGCCCCTGGCCAACGTCCCCAGCTGTGTTCCTAGACATCTGCCAGCTATATGAATGAATCCACTTTGGACATTCTAGCTGCCACAGTGCCCCAGCTGCCATCACCACATTAAGCAGAAGGACCAGCTAGCCAACTCATAAAATAGTGAGAAATAAGAAGTTGTTGTTTTAAGCTATTAAATTTGGGGGTGTTTTGTTACACAGCAACAGATAACCAAAACACAGGACTTTTCCATGTGTCTTTTCACAATATGGTAGCTGGGTTCCCAGAAGGAATGTTCTAAGAGGACAAACCTTAATTGCTAGTGCTTATCAAGCTCCAATTTACATCATGATTGCTAATGTTCCATTATCTGTAGCTTATCACATGCCCAAACCCAGAGTTAATATAGTAGGTATATTATGGAAAGGAATGAATAAAGGGAACTGTGGTTCATTGACAGCCACCAAAGTAACAGTCTACCTTGATACATTTCAGAGAATACACATCTCATTCTCTGGCCATTAATAAGAAAAATATAAATTTTAAAAATCCAAAGAATGGAATTTTAAAAGACCATATCTAAAAAACTCCTGGAACAAAGAACATATAAAAATGGAAATCAAGAAACATTTAGAACTGAATGGTAGTGAAAATAACCATATCAGAACTCATGGGATTCTGCTGTCATACTTAAAATGAAATGTATAGCATTTAATTCTGTATTTAAAAGAAGGAAAGACTGAAAGTTAACGATCCATGCCTTTAACTTGAGGAGTAAGAAAAAGAATGGAAGAGAGACTATGGACTCGGAGGTAAGGCCAGAGGAGGAGGTGGAGGAGGAGGAGGAGGACTACTGGGGCTGGAAGGCTGTCAGCAGGTAAACAACCACAATGGATTCAGACCCTTTACAATACCTGTGGTAGGACCCTGCACATTTTGACGCTATATGATTGAGCACATAAAACTCGTAACCTAAAGTCTACTTTGCTAATTGCTCATGTCTCATCATGAGGTACTCTTTGTTGTGCTATTTAATACTTTTGTCTCTGAATTCAACATGTCTGATACCAATAGCATAACCTATTGTTTTTAGAATTTTTGTTTTTATTCAGTTAAAATTTATGTACTATGAAATGCACAGATCGTAAATGTCAATGTGGTGAATTTTAATCAATATATCTGTCCACGTAACCACCACCACATAGAGCATTTCCTTCACAACAGAATATTTCCTTTTGCCCCTTTCATTCAATTCCCATCCCTCCTGTCAGCTGCTATTCTCATTTTTTGCCCCATACTTCTCACTGTTCTTGTTCATCACAGAAATGTAATCTTATAGTATGTACACTTCTGTGTCTGTAATCTTTCACACAGCACAGTTTTTTAAACACTATATTAAGAAGCATTTCAAACATATTAAAAAGTAACAAGAGTTAGAATGTGAAAATCCACATACCCACCAACTAGAGTCTACCACTCACCTTTTACCATACTTGCTTTCTCATATATGTCTATTCATCAATACATATTAGACTTTGATGCATACCAAAGTTAGGTCACATATATAGTATAATGTTTTCTAAATACTTCAACATGCATATCGTTATAGTTGAACATGTTCATATAGTTCCTTTTTTTCTTTTAGTGGTAAATTACATGTATTATAAAATGTACAGGTATTAGAAGTACTGTTGAACTTTGACAAATGCATACATCTCTGTTGCCTAAAGTTTCAAGGTATAGAATATTGCCATCATTCCAGAAAGCTTCCTCATGCCTGTTTTTAGTCAAACCTCCCCTTTACTTTAGATTTCAAAGTACTGCTGTAGCTATATCCAACAAAATTTTGATAAACTTTATTTTAGAATAGTTTTAGAGTTACAGAATCATACAACAAATTGATAGGTTATGTTTTATTACCATTCATTTAAAAACATTTTCTAGTGTTATTTTGCTCACAATAGGCTTTGTGTGCTATGCTTCATGGATGAAGATTGTTTTTCTTCTACTTTGGTATTTTACAATGTGAAGGTTCTCATCATTTGTAGGTCATAGAATAAATGCAGTGGCCTGTAGCTGGCTAGCATTTAAAAAAAATTAAATAATAGGTACCAAAGAGAAGGCAAGCACATAAGAAAGTTAACTGTTGTTTTGTCACATTTTTGTTTCAATTGTGTATGCGTGTGTGCACACGTGTGCTCAGCGGGTTCATGTGCACATGTGCATGTGTGCATACACTGGGTCTTGATACATGAAGTATCTTTTCCTATAAAGTTGCAGTGAAAAAGACAGTAAAGCACTGCTATAGAAAATTGGGTCTCATATAAGGGAATAATATGATTATATTTGCATTTTAGAAATACAACTCTGGCAGCAGTTTGTTGAATTGATTACAGGTGGGCAAAAGTACATGTGAGGAGAACAGTTAGAAACTTACTACAACATTCCAGACAACAGATGTTTAGAGCACAACTAAAACATTAGCTTAAGGTTTAGAAAGAAAAGGGAAGATGTATCAGATAAAGAGACTTCATAATTGATTGAAATTGGAGTTGAATGAGAAGGCTAGGATGACTCACATATTTCTTGGATGTCTGCATAATGCCATTAATCAGATTAGAAAATAACAAAGAAGTAGCACATTTGCAAGGGAATACATTAGGTTTTTGCTGTATTTAGTGCAAGACTTCCGTCTTGGTCTGGGCTGCTATAACAAAAATACCCCAGACTAGGTGACTTATAAGCAACAGAAGTTTATGTCTCACAGCGCTGGAGGCTGAAAAATTCAAGATCAAAGTGCCAGCAGATTTGGTGTCTGGTAACCAGCTTCCTGGTTCATAGATGGCCTTCTTCTTGCTATGTCCTCACAGGGTAGAGAGAATGAGGGAGCTCTCTGGGATTTCTTTTATGAGGGTGGTAATGCCTTTATGATGGCTCCACTCTCATGACCTCATCACCTCCCAAAGCCACCCCCCATACCATCACATTGGAGATTATGTTTCAATATGAATTTGGGGGGACACAAGCATTCAGTTTATGGCAGTTTGTAAAAGAGATCCACTTAAGGAGATTTGCATATTTGCCTATATAATGCTAAGAGAGATATCCAGGCCGGAAATACAGATTTGCAAGTTATCAAACCATAAGGTGTTAAAACTTACTAGCAGTTGAGATTAATCAAAGAGTGAATATTATAAGAATAGAGACCTTAGAATAGAACTCCTTGGAATACCAATATTTGGGGTGTAGGAAATAGAAGAGTTATCAAAATGAGGGACTTAGATTGAACTGTGATAAAAGCAAGGAACAAGTAAGTTCTGGAAGCTAAGAATACTTCACACACAAAGAGTTGTTGAAGTGCCAAATGCTGCAAAGAAATCAAATAAAGAATAATAGAATTTAGCGACCAGGAGTTGGTGACTTTGGCAAAAGCAGTTTCATTTAATGTTGACAATATCATGACATTGAAAGCTCTGGTGATCTGAGAAATGCTTAACCAGCTCTCTGAAAAAAAAGTATGTGTGATATACATATATTCTTAATGAAGTTCAATGATATTAAATATTGCACAGCATGCAATTTACAAATACTAATATAATATACAATACTCTATTTTGTAAATTGTCAATTCTATTTAGTTAAGTTATCCTCACAGAATACTTTTGTTGATTTTTGCTAACTCCTATATTCTGGCCACAGCTGATGAATCAATGAATCTAGTTCTGATATCAATTTTGCTAGATATTTTCATTTATGTTAAGAAGATGAAAGTGAAACATGAAAGGTCAATGTCAAAACTTCACTCATTCTACCTAGAGCATAAGTGACTTTTTGCTAAATCCAATGTTTTGCTAAAACACTGGAAGAATATGTCATTTATTTTTGCTACTCACAACATAATGGTTACAGGTGTGGAACACTTTTACATTTCATCTTCATTATTAACACTTTTTCTATCACTTTATTAAATCTAGAAAAGCACCAGAACAATAAACCAAGCTCTGGTTTGTAGCATTTGCTGATTTCCATGGTCTAAATATTCCCACCATGACTGATTTCAAACTACCAACATATCACTGAATAGGGAGCTAGAAAGAGATACACAGCAGTGCACCACTGTGTATTATTTCTACCATACAGATACAATAGATACAATAAGCTCAAGAATTCAGGTAATAAAGCATAAGAAAATAATTAGGAAGTTACGAGTTTTGAGTATTTATTACCTTATAAAAACATAATTTATTCGCCTGTGGATTTACATAATTTTTTACATAATGGCTTGAAACATCCTGAAAATTTAATGATTGTCCCTTGCACTCCAGCAAGCCACTGGTTGGAAGAAAAGGAGGATGGTCCCAGACATGAATCTGGTGACTGTGGTCTACCATTGGATCCAGCAAGTGTGATTTTGATGAAGTAACTTTACTATTTGGAGTCTCAATTTCCTCATCTTCAAATTAAGGATCCTAACATCTATTTTGGATGTTATTAGGATCCTTAGAGATAATGACTCTAATCACACATATTAGACCCTCAGTATATGGAAATCATTATCATTCTTTTCATTACTGCTAAACATTGGTGATCAGAGTTCCATGGGAATTTGTTGTTGTTGTTAATATTTTTTAACTTTTCCATCTGATCTCCCTTGACTTGGAAGAGCCAAGTTGGTTTTGAGAGTATCTTCTTTCTTTTTAACTGAATTGCCCATTAAAGTTTCTAATACTGTAAGAGTCTTTACAAAATTAACTGCAATTCTCATGCTGCCTGACTAGTTAGGCATTTCCTTCTTTGAATTCTTAGCAGAAGAGTAAATGGGGAAGTATGATGCAATTTCAGGAAGATCCTAGAAGTGCCATCTTATTAGGTGATGACTGATGTGAAGTAATATACCCAGCAATTATTCACATAGGCCTGGGGCATGGGGAAAAGGAGGAGATTCAACTATTCTAAGTCTCTAAACAAAAGCGAGTCTGTTCTCTAAAATAATCATCTTTCCCCTTTTCAGTTCTTTTTATTCTTTCCCACAGATGTGATACCCTTGACATCATCCAGAAATGGTTATATATACTAAGCATTTGAATGTCAGATGAATGGCCTTGAATACTGCTTTTGAGTCTTGTATTTCATTTAATCTATTTATAAGTTCTATTTTGCAAAAGAAAAATCTATTACCTTCTGAGGTCATATTAATAACTACTTATCTGTGTGTTTGCATGACATTATGACTAATAGTTTAAGATTACTTCATTCCCCTTAGTATTTGCGATATCAAAATCAAGCTAGATAGCAATCTAGATTACTTCACAAATAAAAGAGAAACATTTATTTCTCAAGCCCAAGTTTTTAATTTAATATCACAAAATGACTATATTTTACCTTTTAAAAGTATTTTTATTGAAATAATTTCATAAAGAAACAAAAAATATTTAAAGTGTCCAATTTGCTACATATCATTTCTATTTTCAACACACAATTTAATGTGGTTAATGGGAATAAAAGATGAATACAGATGCTTTATATTAGACATCATTTTATATCATTAAAAAGACCTTAGACGTATAAAAATAATCATGAACTTCCAAATAAGATCATTCATTTTAATGATATTTTAGCTAGGTTTAAAAACCACACTCATGTAAGGAAATTAATGTGAATGAAAATACTGGTAAAATGTGACCATGCTAAGAAAATGAGTGCCCAATGGAAGAACTTATACAGTAAATTATTGGTTTCATTATTCAATTTCCTTTTTTTTTTAACTCTCTCTTTCCAGTCCCATGGGAGGGACTGTACTCCAGTCCCATGGCCCCCTTGTGGTTGGGTGAAGTCACGTGGCTAGTGTGGACTAATGAGTTGTGAGCAAAAGTACCATGGTACAGTTGGGTCAGGACATTTAAACACCAGTGTGAGTCCATCCAGAGCCCCATCTCCCCCTCTTCTCCTTCCCCTCCCCCTTTTCTCCCCATCCCTCCTTCTACCCCTCTCTCCCTCTCTCCCCCTCTCTCTACCTGGGAGGTAGCCTCTAAAGCCTTGGGTCTTTTTCAGTGATAGAAGCGGCTTTGTTATTCATGTTGGGTCCCACATACCACACTTGACAGTTTATGCTAATGAGGTGACTTAGGTTGAGCCCCTAGATAAATTTTACTAAAGAAATAATTTAGGATGGGGCTGGCCATGTCAGAAAGACCAATCATGTGATTACAGAGTTGATGACGGCCAACCTCTAGGGAGGGGAGGTTGAATTCAACCTCTTAACTAGTGATTCAATCAATCATGCCTACATAATGAAACACCAATAAAAAACCCCAGTGAAAGTCTTGACACCAAAGCCTGGGTAAGCTTCCCGGGTTCACAATACTCTGTGCTAGGAGGGTGACCGGTGCTAACGCCACAGGGAGGAGGCTGCCAAACCCTCTCATTTGGGGCACTCCCAGACCTTGCACTGTGCCTCTTCTTTTGGCTGGTTTTGATTTGTTTCTATGTCTTTCAAAGCGTGGGAGCAAAGCTTCTTTTTCATTGACTTTTATTCTTTGTGTCAATTTCCAACTCTACACACAAAAATTGTTTTTGCCAGCCTTCTTCCAACATCTACTGTTTTAGTAGAATCAGAACCACTTTGGCTACTTTTTCTCTGTTTCCTCTGTTGCTTCATCAACATCCCACACCCTAATGTAGCAATCTTCCAAATGCGCATTCTAGGTTTTCTCTGCTTCTATTCTTATGCTCTATTCTGGGACATTATTGCCTCTAAGCTTATTTTCCTTGCATTTTTTTGATAGCTTTCCTTTTCTATTAGGGTCCAAATTTCCATTTCCAACTGCCTAGTCTATATCCCATAAGGATGACTCACAAGTCCATCAAACTCATAGTCAAGAGCTATGTACAAACTTGACCTCAGGGTCCTCCTGGTCCTCATCTTCTTTCTGCTCTCACTATTGCAGTGATTGGCCATAATGACAATTCTGTCATTACGTCTCACTGGGACACTTAAAAGCTTCCTAAACCATGCTAACTCTGTTTATATTTCCTTCTTAAAAAATTATTCAGACTCCCAATTGCTAACATGGTAAAATTTAAAATCCTTAGCCTAGTACTTAAGACTTTCAAGAATTCCATCTCAAACCACCCTTCCAACCTTATGTTCTATTTCTATCCTTCACACACTCAATGTCCCAGCCCAACTGATTTTGTTGTTATTCTCCATTAACCTCCTCCATATTCCCCTCTCTGCTTTTGCTAATTAGGAACAAATAACTAAGGTTCTTCTCACATCTAACTCTGTATATCCACAATCTTACCACTCTTCCAGGCCCAACTCGAATCTTAAGCACACATTTTGGATTCATGCTGACTATAGCCACAGATGTCGGTTGAGAGATGTTCCTGATGCTGCCCTGGCCCAAGGCGACCCCTAGTGGAGAGACCTGCCCAGCTCACTTCCTGGTGAAGGTAATAGCTTCAAATCAGCGAAACACAAAATGATATCAGAGGATAATTTTTCCACTTCTGTAGTAAGAAATTATATATGAAAATATGAAGTCAAGTAAGGTAACATATTGATTGAGACCTCACATGGTTTTCTAAGGGATACAAATAAACTGTGAGTTACTTGGTATATAAAGACTCCTATAGCCATGAGAATCATTTTCCTAGATAGAGCAGCCCCTAAAAAAACTAAAAAACTTGTTTGAGATTGTAGTAATTTGTATTCTCTTCCTTAATTAGGTAAGCTTTCTCTTTTATGGTCTGTCTTATCCCTATGCATCTCCTGCATCAGAGTTATAGAATTATAATTAAATAAAAAATTTGTCAAATGTTTTACTGTCTCATTCCTCTAACCTATGAGCTCCATGAAGGTTGGAGTTTGTTTGACCTGTTGACTTAGTGTAGTTCCTGCTACATAGTAGCAACTCACATATTTATAGAATGAATGACCTCTCCCCCACATAAGTAGGAACTCATATATTTGTTAAAGGAACAAACTTTCCCGGCGAAGATTTTGCGCACATTTCTCGGTGTTAGAAAGAAAATTCATGTTTGTATTCTATGTTCTCTAATCTGGTACTACCTTACTATGCAACTCTACTCCTTTTGCCTGGGCCTCAGTTTCCCCTGCCTGGGCCATCTGAGAAGGCTTCCAGCCAATTGTAACTCCTATTGTAGAAGTAAATATGATTTACAGAAAACCTCACATTTTCTAGTCTCTCACTTTTCTTCAAATAATACAGCTCAGATTTTTGTGAGTGACGCTGGCAACTTTTGAGCAAATTCCATCACTTAGGCGTAAGCTGACTGTCCGCAACATGCCTTTCTAATAGTGAAAACACTAGCTGTAATAGGATGCAATGTCATAGAAATGCTAAATCATTCCTTTGAAAAATGACAATGTTTTGAGGCCTGCTGAATGTAATTAAATCAATCTAAATTTGCAGAATGAAGAAGTACTTTCTCATAATTTTCCATTAGCTTATTTTGTTTTGTTTTCATTCACATGAAAAATTAGGAAAGAAATCTTCAATGACTCCCCATTATCTATGGATTAAAGTATGGGGGCTTCTTATTCTGGTATTAAAATCGACCACAGGGGCACCTGGGTGGCTCAGTCGTTAAGCGTTTGCCTTCGGCTCAGGGCTTGATCCTAGGTTCCTGGGATCGAGCCCCACATCAGGCTCCTCTGCTGGGAGCCTGCTTCTTCCTCTCCCACTCCCCCTGCCTGTGTTCCCTCTCTCGCTGGCTGTCTCTCCCTCTGTCAAATAAATAAATAAAATCTTAAAAAAAAAAAAAGATCGACCACAATTGTTGCAATGGTTTGAGTAATTACCCTGAATGGATCAAACAGGCACACACAAGCATTGGCCCCAAGATGATAATCACATATAGCTATTACTTACTAACAGCTAAGTTGAGGCATTTTAACTTATTCTGAATTCTTACAGTGATCCTGAGGTAGGTATTATTTATACCCTTTCCACAGATTAGGAAACAGGCTCATAAATGAAGAATAATATAAAAGAGATCACAGGAAGTGTCTGAGCTAGAATTCTGCCCCAGCTGTGTCCTACTCCAAAGACTGTATTTATTTTATTGAATATACTGCTCCAAAATTACATTGTTGAATAAAAAATCAGAGTCTCGGGGTGCCTGGGTGGCTCAGTCGGTTAAGTGTCTGCGTTCGGCTCAGGTCATGATCCCAGGGTTCTGAGAGAGTCCCACATCCAGCTCCCTGCTTTGCAGAGGGTCTCCTTCTTCCTCTATCCTTCCCCCCTGCTTGTGCTCTCTCTTGATCATGCTCTCTCTCACTCTCTCTCTCAAATAAATAAAATCTTTAAAAAAAAAACAGAGTCTATACCCCATGAGGACTGAGGCAGATTCCAAGTCTATCGCAGCCAACCTGTCTTAGCAGAGATGCATGTCTTAGGTCACATGCACACACATAGTGGCTCTGCCACAGCCATCCCTCCATAAGCTAAATAGCCAAGAATCTTCAAGTATTTCAAGGCTTCGTTGACTGTCACCATTGTTTCTTTTTCCTAGTTGGCTGCTATTAATTTTGCCTCTCCTAAAAAAGGGGTAGGGGCACATTTCAAACTCCCATTTCTTTAACCACTTCCTGGCATCCTGTAACATGGGCTTATCAACACAGGATACCCTAGGTAATTATGTCTCACTTAGGGATTCGGCCTCAGCTGTGTAACCCCAGTCCCTGGGAAGCTGGGATAAACCATTGAATGCAAGCAAGATAACATGACTAAACTAGAGGACACATCCAGTGGCCTTATATCCATCTATTTTCCAGGCTTCACCCTAGTCTTTTGTATCAGGACGTTGCTACTGCAGTTTCATTTATGCTGAAAGCCCAACCCTCTGTCTCCACAGTCCAGTTTATTACAGTGCATTCTATGATAGCAGATAGGGTTCTTCTGTGTGGGGTAAAGTGAGGGAAAAGGGCTTGAACTTTGCTTGAGCACAAGTCTTAGAACTGGAATCTGGACAGTATGTCAAATTTTTATGTGGATCATAGTGTATATGTATTCAAAAACATTTGAGGGGGAAGGATCTGCTGCCTTCATCAAATTCTCAATGGGACCTTTGGACCCTCTCCCCAAATTGAGAACCATTGCTCTCAAGTTTAAGGTGTAGCCAATACTTCCCTGACTTTTATTCTTCTCTTGTCAACTCAGGGAGTTTGGCAGGCAGGCTGGTGGTCAAACAAGTATATGGCTATCAATCTGGGTGGGGGTGGTATTAATGGAGTCTTAACGGGAAATATGCACTCTAGAACAGTCCATGAGTTTCAAAAAGCACGTGTAAAAATGTGAATAAGTCCTAGGAAGTAACAAAGTGTTGGGGTATATACTTTGGGCACCTCGTAAATTCTGCAGAGCATCCCCAGGAGAATTAACCACTCTTTTTGAATACTTAACTCTCTTCTTTGAAGCACTATAATCTTATCAAAACATCTGAAGACCCCCTCCTTCATCATGTGCTGGAAGTTCAGAACACTACACACTGAAGGGAAGAAAAGAACAGAGACCTCTTCATCCTGTAAGTTTCTTTTGTCTCGGCAGTAATATTATAAAAGCATATTCATGTGATAAATGGGTTGCAATGGGTGAGTGAGGAAGCATGATTCCCTGCAATTCTATGAATGTACCGGGAGGATACAGTTAACCCTAGTCTACTCCCTAATAATACTGTGTATGCTCAAATTCCTATCACAAAGCTCTTAGCACTCTTATGTCTTATTGTGCTATTACTAGTTTCCACTTCACTTCATACCATAATACATTTCATTTAAATCCTAGTCTATCAAATTCATCTTCACATTTATAATGCCACTTACTGTCTTCATCTTTCTAGCTCAGAAGTTGCTTTTGTGCAGCATACGATAGTGCCGTGTTCTCATAGATGACATTTAGAATGTGGAATGCTCAATTGAAATTCACTAGCTTGCTTTCTCTTTCTCTCTCTCTCTCTCTCTCTCACTCTCACACACACACACACAATTTATTTAAAAACAAAATAGTGGTTTTAGTAATACCCATGGTAAATTCAGTTGTGATTGTTTTGTTGACTTCTCTGTTATTATAAGAAAGACAATGAGATTTAACTAAAGGATACTTTCTATGTTCTGGACTATACCAGTGAGGTGAAGGCAAAGAAACAGATGGGTGAAGGTCATGGAGCATTTGTAATAATTTTCATTTCTGATTGTAAAGGACATTCTCTCATGGTGGATAATTTGGGGAAAAATATATATATACATGTACATGCACATACCCACAGCCCACATGTGTTTATCTATATAAGGAAAAGGAAATGACCCATAAAGTATAATGATTTTTTAACATTTTGGTGCATTTCATTCTAGTTATCTTTCCCACATATTACATGCATACACACATGAATTCATGAACCATGGCCCTACTATTACTGGTTGTGTGATAACAATCAAATCATGTGACTTCAATAAGTCTCAGATTCCTCATTTTTAAAATGGGGAAAATAATTTTCCGTACCTCAGAGGGAGTTGTGAAATTTAAAAAAACAAATGTAAAGCACTTGGCGCAGTCTCTGGCACACGGTAAGTGCTCAATAAATGTCAGTTGTGATTGCTTTAATGTTATAATTACCCTTTATNAAAGCACTTGGCGCAGTCTCTGGCACACGGTAAGTGCTCAATAAATGTCAGTTGTGATTGCTTTAATGTTATTATAATTACCCTTTACATACAATATCCTAATAGGCTATCTAAATGTATCTTTTGTTTAGAACTCAAAAATACTCTACTCAAGGATGCATTGTGATTTATCTGTCCCCTCTTTTGAGTCATTTAGATGGTTTGTAAATCTTTATACCTGACACTGTGATGAATATCTTTTTACAAACACATTTCCATTACTTAAAACAGATTCATAGAAGTGGAATTCTTGTGTCTTAGATGGTTACAAATCGTAGTTACTGTATTGGGTTTACTTTATTTTCTTCTTATCTGATTTGGTGCTATTTTTCCGAAAAGTTTTCTTTTATGAAGAAGCCCGTCTTGGGAGTAATCAACTTGTTATCTTAGAATGTCATTTAATATACACAGTGTGAAAATTATACTAGGATGACAAATAATAGTTCTCCCTTACATTACTCTCCCTGACACTTCCTATTAATTATTACCGAATGTATTATTACTTCCCTACTCTTTTCTTTAAAAAACAAACTATTNGTTATCTTAGAATGTCATTTAATATACACAGTGTGAAAATTATACTAGGATGACAAATAATAGTTCTCCCTTACATTACTCTCCCTGACACTTCCTAACCGAATGTATTATTACTTCCCTACTCTTTTCTTTAAAAAACTATTTATTTATTTATTTATTTATTTATTTATTTATTTATTTCAGAGAGAGAGAGAACGAGAGAGAGAGAGAGCAAGCAAGAGACAGTGCACAACCAGGGGGAGGGGCAGAGGGAGAGGGAGAAAGAATCTCAAGCAGACTCCCCTGCTAAGAGTAGAGCCTGATGCGGGCTCGATCTCACAACCCTGAGATCATGACCTGAGCTAAAGCCAAGAGTTGGGCACTTAATCAACTGAGCAACCCAGGCGTCCCCCTCCCACTCCTTTCTTAAGTCCATAATTCTCCATATGTACTAAAGACATTGGTAATGTTAAATGCATTTGTACCCATAGCTTAGTCTAAAAGGTGCTTACTCCTGGGATAAATAATTACTATTTTAACAGAAGGGAACCCTAATGGTTGGTCGTGATTTCCTGATCTTTAACCAAAATTGTAAAAAAAAAAAAAATGGGATTTTTTTAAAATAAAAGAAAATGTCTATATTAAACTTCTGGTCAATATGTCTCAGTGAGTTTATTTTCACCTTCACACATATTTTCCAATCATATAGCAGTAACAGATTAAAACAAAAATTAGTCATGTCTATTCTCAAAAATATGATACATATCTCTGAAGATCAGAAACACAATATGGGGCGCCTGGGTGGCACAGCGGTTAAGCGTCTGCCTTCGGCTCAGGGCGTGATCCCAGAGTTATGGGATCAAGCCCCACATCAGGCTCTCTGGCTGTCTCTATGTCTGTCGAATAAATAAATAAAATCTTAAAAAAAAAAGAAACAATAGAATCACAAAGCCATAAGCTCTTCCGCTATGAGCCTGCTTCTTCCTCTCCCACTCCCCCTGCTTGTGTTCTCTCTCTCTGGCTGTCTCTATGTCTGTTGAATAAATAAATAAAATCTTAAAAAAAAAAAGAAACAATAGAATCACAAAGCCATAAACTTCCAGTGTTCTAAAACCAAAAATGGCATTGGAAGCTTGATAGAAGTTTGGGAGGATAAGGGAAAATACAAATATTCCACTTTGTAGAAAATAATACCAAGAAAAGAGAACAAAACAAATAAAACCCCAAACAAATAAAACCCAAACAGGCCTCGATAGTTTTAGTGATGACATGTACTGAATAAGCGAAGATAAAGTCCAAATTTATATGATGTTTTTCACAGGATAGAAAAAGAGGGGAGGAGAAGGGAGAGATGGAAAATTTATCAATGATGGCAATAATGACAACAAAAGAATAATAAAGTACAGAGATACATCCTAAAAGATATCAGGATATATTATTAAAAATTGTTATTTTCAGGGGCACCTGGGTGGCTTGGTTGGTTGCAGGTCTCACTCTTGCCTTCCTTGGGTAGTGATCTTGGGGTTGTGGTATCAAGCCCTTTGTCAGACTCCATGCTCAGCAGGGAGTATGTTTGGGATTCTCTTCCTGTCCCTCCACCCCTCCTCCCCACTCCATGTTGCACTCTCTCTAAAATAAATAAATAAATCTTTAAAATATTGTTATTTTCATAGAGAGATAAGTCAGTAGAATAGAATTGGGAGCCCAAAAAAAGACACAAGAATATGTGAAAATGATATATAAAAGAGAGGTCAGCAAGTCAGTGGAGAAAAGATGGGCTACTCAATAAATGGTTCTGAGTAACTGGTTATCCATCTAAAATTAGATTTTCTCATGTATTACAAATATTAATTATTTATGGATTAGGTTTGTAAATGATAAAAACATGTCTTCAAAATTATTAAGTATTCAAGACAATGAAGTGATCTTGAGGTAAGGAATGGTTTCTTAAAGAAGATAAAGAAGATATAAAAAAGATACAAAGAAACATATGAATAGATGATAATAGTAATAAATTCATCTACAATAAATTAACATTTTTATATGCAAAAAGCATAAAAACAGAGACAAAGAGTGATGTCAGCATCATGGTGAAATAAAATGCCCCTCATTTTTGTCCTCTCCCCCAACAAAAATAATTTGGCATCCATCCACAGACAAAAGTGGCTTTGTGGGACCTATGGGAGCCAGCAACATATACCAAGGGATTCTGGAGGAGTTTCACCCACCTGTGCATCAGATAATAGGCATAAAGACCTTGGTCCTGGCTGTCGACCTTGCAGTGGTCTGTGCACCAGTTCCATCCTCTCTCAGCTGGTCTGGAAAATCCTGTCTTAGACAATCAGCCACAATGGGAGAGCCCTTGTAGAAGTTTAGGTTTATAGAGGAAAAGTTGCAGCACACCACCAGAGCAAAAAATAGGAGTTTGGACATATTGAAGAGGGTGAAAGGAACAGCTTGACTTTACTCCATCACCCCTCCTCCAAGGCAGCACAGCTTAGGGCCAAGTGAGACATAGTTGGCCTATGATTTCTCTCCCTGGGAAAAGTGAGGGTGTGAATACCCAGCATTCCCAGCTATAAGGGATGCTGACAAAGAGTTTGATTAGTCTCTCACCCCAGCTAGAATACAGAATTGAGAGCCGTATAAGTAGAGAGCAGGAAGAAGCTGGGACTCTTGAGGACATTAAGGAGATGCTGATCCTGGGGCGCCTGGGTGGCAGAGCAGGTTAAGTATCTGACTCTTGGTTCAGCTCAGGTTGTGATCTCAGGGTCATGAGATCAAACCCCACATGGAGCCCAGCATTAGGCTCCGTGCTCAGCAGGGAGTCTGCTTGAGTTTCTCTCTCTCTCCCTTTGCCTCTCCCCCACTCGCACTCTCTCTCTCTAAAATAAATAAATAAATCTTTATCAAACAAGAAAAAAAAGAAAGTGAGAGAGATGCAGATCCTACTAACCACATCACAGACCCCATCAGGAAGACTGCCCAGGAGATTAAGGAGCGCACTTGTCGTAATGAGCACTGGGTGACGTATGGAATCGTTGAATCACTTTATTATATACCTGAAACTAATAACACTGTATGCTAACCAACTGGAATTAAAATAAAAAACTTAAAGAAAAAAGAAGTCTGCCCAGGCATTGCTGGGAACACCCCACCCACAGACCCCTCCAGTAGGCCCATGCGCCCCCCAGTGCTCAGAGTGCCTAGGAAGCATGTAACAGGTCTGAGAAGAAGAAGGTCTGAGAAAGCCTCAAAATCACTAGCAAGGCTGACAGAAGGTATTTCTTTCCTGGAGGAAATAAAAACTGGAAGAGGTGACTGCTACTTCAAATGTAGAGACAGCAACACAAAACTTCAAGGAATAAGAGAAATCAAGGAATCTTACGCCATCAAAGGATCACAATAATCTTCCAGTAGCCAATCCCAAAGACATGAAGATCTGTGATTTACCTGATAAAGAAGTCAAAACAGCTGTTTTAAGAAAATTCAGTGAGTTACAAGAAAACACAGAAATACAGTTCAAAGAAATAAGGAAAACAAATTCATGAATAAAATGAGAACTTTATTTTTTTTAAAGATTTTATTTATTTATTTTACAGAGATAGAGAGAGCCAGCGAGAGAGGGAACACAAGCNATCAAAGGATCACAATAATCTTCCAGTAGCCAATCCCAAAGACATGAAGATCTGTGATTTACCTGATAAAGAAGTCAAAACAGCTGTTTTAAGAAAATTCAGTGAGTTACAAGAAAACACAGAAATACAGTTCAAAGAAATAAGGAAAACAATTCATGAATAAAATGAGANTGAGTTACAAGAAAACACAGAAATACAGTTCAAAGAAATAAGGAAAACAAATTCATGAATAAAATGAGAACTTTATTTTTTTTAAAGATTTTATTTATTTATTTTACAGAGATAGAGAGAGCCAGCGAGAGAGGGAACACAAGCAGGGGGAGTGGGAGAGAAAGAAGCAGGCTCCCAGCAGAGAAGCCTGATGTGGGGCTCGATCCCACAACACCGGGATCACGCCCTGAGCCAAAGGCAGACGCTTAATGACTGCGCTACCCAGGCGNTCAGTGAGTTACAAGAAAACACAGAAATACAGTTCAAAGAAATAAGGAAAACAATTCATGAATAAAATGAGAACTTTATTTTTTTTAAAGATTTTATTTATTTATTTGACAGAGAGAGAGACAGCCAGCGAGAGAGGGAACACAGGCAGGGGGAGTGGGAGAGGAAGAAGCAGGCTCCCAGCGGAAGAGCCTGACGTGGGGCTCGATCCCGGAACGCCGGGATCACGCCCTGAGCCAAAGGCGGACGCTTAATGACTGCGCTACCCAGGCACCCCAAAATGAGAACTTTAACAAAGGAACAGAAATCATAAAAAAGAACCAAACAGAAATTCTGCAATAGAGAGCAAAAACAGCAGAACTGATCTAAAGAAAACAAGAATCTGAGGTAGAAGTAAGGAACTTAGAAATTATCCAGCAGAGTAGGACAACGGAAAAAGAAAGGAAAAAAGTAAAGAAAGCCTACTTCATGTATGGAATACCATCGTAATAACTGATTTGTGAGTTATTGGAGTTTCAAAAGGAAAAAAGAGGGAGAATGGTTAGAAAGCTTATTTAAAGAAATAATGGCTGAGCACACCCAAATATGCAGAGAGATTTGGATATCCAATTAATGAATCACATATGTCACCAAACAGACTCAACATAGAAAGATCCTCTCTAAGACACATTATAATAAAATTGTCAAAAATCAAAAGCAAAGAGAAATTTTAGGGAGCAAGAGAAAAGAAGCTTGAAACTTACAAGGGAACCCCATGAGACTGAGAGCAGATTTCTCAGCAGAAATCTTGCAGGCCAGGAAAAAGTGGGTTGACATAGTAGAGCTGAAAGAAAAAACTGTCAAGTACGAATACTCTATCTGCCATAGTTATCCTTCAGAAATGAAGGAGAGATAAGGATTTTCCCAGACAAACAAAAGCTGAGGCAATCTATCACAACTGGACTTGCTTCACAAGAAATGTTGAAAGAAGTTATTCAAGTTGAAATGAGAGGATGCTAGTTAATAACATGAAAACACATAAAAATAAGAACACACTGGTAAAGGTAAATGTATAGTCAAATTCAGAATACTCATACTACAATATGGTGCTTTATGAACTACTTTAGTATAAAGATTAAAGGAAAGCAGTATTAAATTTAACAAAACCTACAGTTATTTTTTTAATGAATATACAATTTAAAAAGAGATAAATTGTGAAATCAAGAACATAAAGAGGGAGAGAGTAAAAGGGCATAGTTTTGCATCAATTGTAAATAAGTTGTTATCAGCATAAAATAGATTGCTGTATATCTATTTCAGATAAGCCTTATGGTACCCACAAAACAAAAACCTATGGTAGATTTACAGGAGATAAAAGAAAGGAATCTAGACATACCACTAGGGAAAATCATCAACTCAAAAAGGAAGATAACAAGAGATGAAGAAATGAATAAAAGAACTACAAAACATGCAGAAAAAATTTAATATAATGGCATTAGTAAGTCCTTACCTATCATTAATTACCCAAATAAAAATGCATTAAATTCTCCTATCCAATAGATACTGTGGCTGGATGAAAAAAGAAAGAAAAGCCAACTATATGCTTTCTGTAAGGGACTCAATTCAGCTTTAGGGACACAAATAGGCTCCAAGAGAAGGGGTGGAAAAAGATATTCCATGCAAGTAGAAACTAAAAGAGAGCAGATAAAACAAACTTTAAGCCCAAAACAGAAACAAGAGACAAAGATTATTATATAATGATAAAGGAATCAACTCATCAAGAAGACGTAACAATCATAAATGTATCTGCATACAGATTGGAGCACCTAAATATATTAAGCAAATACTAACAGGTATGAAGGGAGACAGACAGCACTACAATAATAAGACTAGATAGACCTACAATAATGGATAGGTCATCCAAACAGAAAGTCAACAAAGAAACTTTGGACTTGAACTATACTTTGGACTATAGGGACNCTATACTTTGGACTAACAGACTTATACAGTCTATTCCATCCAACAGCTTCAGAATACATTCTTCTCAAACACACATGGAACATTCTCCAAGATACATCATATCAGAGGTCACAAAACAAGTCTTAGCAAATTTCAGAAGATTAGAATTATACCAACTATCTTTGTAAACCACAGTGGTATGAAACTAGAATCAGTAACATGAGAAAAGCAGGAAAATTCACAAATATGTGGAAATTAAACAATTAAACAGTACAATCCTGAACAATTATTGGGTCAAAGAAGAAATCAGAAGACAAATAAAAATATCTTGGTACAAGTTAAATTGGAACTATAATATACCAAAACCTATGGAATGCAGCAAAAGCAGTTCTAAGGGGGACATTTAGAGTGATGAATGCCTACATCAAAAAACAAAACAAAACAAAACAAAAACAAAAACAAAAACAAAGAAAGATCTCAGATAAACAACCTAACTTTAAACCTCAATGAAGTAAGGAAGCCAAGAACAAACTAAGCCCAAAGTGAGCATAAGGAAATAATAAAGATCAGAGCATAAATAAATAAAATAGCCAGAAAAACAACAGAAAATATCAATAAAACTAAGAGCTTGTTTTTTAAAAAGATAAAAATTTGACAAATCAATAGCTAGACTAAGAAAACCAGGACTAACTAAAATAAATAAAATCAGAAATAAAAGAGAAGACAAATTATATCTTTTCATGACAAAACACTCAGCAAATTGTGTATAGAGGGAACATACCTCGACATAATAACGCCATATATGACAAACACAGAGCTGATATAGTAAATGGTGAAAGACTGAAAACTTTCCCTCTAAGATCAGGAACAAGACAAGAGTTCCAACTTTCACCACTCATATTCAACATAGTACTGGCTAAAGCAATCAGTCAAGAAAAAGGAGTAAAAGGCATCCAAATTAGGAAGAATTGAAATTATCTGTTTGCAAATGTTATGATCCTATAGAGAAGAAATCCTAATGAGCCCACCAAAAAATAACCAACAAATTTAGTAAAGTTGTAGTATATCTACAACAGATAGGGGCGCCTGGGTGGCTCAGTCGTTAAGCGTCTTCCTTCGGCTCAGGGCGTGATCCCAGTGTTCTGGGATCAAGCCCCACATCAGGCTCCTCCCTGGGAGCCTGCTTCTTCTTCTCCCACTCCCCCTGCCTGTGTTCCCTCGCTGGCTGTCTCTCTCTGTCAAATAAATGAATAAAATCTTAAAGAAAAAAAAAAGAAAACCAACAGATAGAATTTGGTTGTTTCTATACATTAACAACAAAACATCTGAAATAGAAATAAAGAAGCAATCCCATTTGCAATAGCATCAGAAAAAAAATACTTAGGAATGAATTTAATCAAGGAAATGAAAGATCTATACACAGAAAATGACAAGACTTTGACAAAAGAAACTGAAGAAGCCACAAATAGAAAGATATTCCATGTTCATAGACTAGAAGAATTAATTTGTTAAGGTGTCCATACTATGAAAAGTCATCTATAGATTCAATGAAATCCTTTTCAAAATTCCAATGGTATTTTTCACAGTAATAGGAAAAAACTATCCTTAACTTTGTATAGAACCCCAAAAGATCCTGAATAGCCAAAGCAATCCTGAGAAAGAAGAACAAAGCTGGAGGCCTCACACTTCCTGATTTCAAACTATGCTACAAAACTAAAGTCATCAAAACAGTATGGTTCTGGCATAAACGTAGACACGTAGACCAATGGAACTGAATCAAGAGCCTAGAATTAAATCTTTACATTATACAGTCAACTAATATTTTACAAGAGAGTTAAGAATACTTAATGGGGAGCCTGGGTGGCTCAGTTGGTTAAGCATCTGCCTTCAGCTCAGGTCATAATCCCAGGGTCCTGGGATTGAGCCGTGCTTCAGACTCCCTCCTCAGAGAGGAGTCTGCTTCTCCCTCTGCCCCTCCACCCCCACTTGTGCTCTCTCTTGCTCACTCTCTCTCAAATAAATAAATAAATAAATAAAATATTTTAAAAAAGAATACTTAATGGGAAAAGAATATTCTCTTCAATAAATGATGTTGAAAAACTGGATAACCATATTCAGAAGACTGTAACTGGACCCCTATCTTACACCACTCATGAAAATTAAATAGAAATAAATTAAAGACTTAAACATAAGACCTGATATCATACAACTTCTAGAAGAAAACCTGGGAGAAAACTTCCTTGACATTGGTCTTAGGCAATGACTCTTTTTGATATGAAACCAAAACCAAAGGCAAAAATTAATGTTAGACTACAACAAAATAAAAAGCTTTTGCATAGCAAAAGAAACAATCAACAAAATGACAAGGTGACCTACTTAATCAAAGAATATATTTGTGAACCATATATCTGATAAGAGGTTAATATTAAAGAATGTAAAGAACTCAATAGCCAAAAACAACAACAACAACAACCCACAATCTGATTTAAAAAATGGGCAAAGGATATGAATAGACATTTTTCCAAAGGAGACATGCAAATGGCCAAAAGGTTCATGAAGAGGTGCTTGATGTTACTAATCACCAGGGNAATTCATGAATAAAATGAGAACTTTATTTTTTTTAAAGATTTTATTTATTTATTTGACAGAGAGAGAGACAGCCAGCGAGAGAGGGAACACAGGCAGGGGGAGTGGGAGAGGAAGAAGCAGGCTCCCAGCGGAAGAGCCTGACGTGGGGCTCGATCCCGGAACGCCGGGATCACGCCCTGAGCCAAAGGCGGACGCTTAATGACTGCGCTACCCAGGCACCCCAAAATGAGAACTTTAACAAAGGAACAGAAATCATAAAAAAGAACCAAACAGAAATTCTGCAATAGAGAGCAAAAACAGCAGAACTGATCTAAAGAAAACAAGAATCTGAGGTAGAAGTAAGGAACTTAGAAATTATCCAGCAGAGTAGGACAACGGAAAAAGAAAGGAAAAAAGTAAAGAAAGCCTACTTCATGTATGGAATACCATCGTAATAACTGATTTGTGAGTTATTGGAGTTTCAAAAGGAAAAAAGAGGGAGAATGGTTAGAAAGCTTATTTAAAGAAATAATGGCTGAGCACACCCAAATATGCAGAGAGATTTGGATATCCAATTAATGAATCACATATGTCACCAAACAGACTCAACATAGAAAGATCCTCTCTAAGACACATTATAATAAAATTGTCAAAAATCAAAAGCAAAGAGAAATTTTAGGGAGCAAGAGAAAAGAAGCTTGAAACTTACAAGGGAACCCCATGAGACTGAGAGCAGATTTCTCAGCAGAAATCTTGCAGGCCAGGAAAAAGTGGGTTGACATAGTAGAGCTGAAAGAAAAAACTGTCAAGTACGAATACTCTATCTGCCATAGTTATCCTTCAGAAATGAAGGAGAGATAAGGATTTTCCCAGACAAACAAAAGCTGAGTTAATCTATCACAACTGGACTTGCTTCACAAGAAATGTTGAAAGAAGTTATTCAAGTTGAAATGAGAGGATGCTAGTTAATAACATGAAAACACATAAAAATAAGAACACACTGGTAAAGGTAAATGTATAGTCAAATTCAGAATACTCATACTGCAATATGGTGGTATATGAACTACTTAACTCTAGTATAAAGATTAAAGGAAAGCAGTATTAAATTTAACAATACCTACAGTTATTTTTTTAATGAATATACAATTTAAAAAGAGATAAATTGTGAAATCAAGAACATAAAGAGGGAGAGAGTAAAAGGGCATAGTTTTGCATCAATTGTAAATAAGTTGTTATCAGCATAAAATAGATTGCTGTATATCTATTTCAGATAAGCCTTATGGTACCCACAAAACAAAAACCTATGGTAGATTTACAGGAGATAAAAGAAAGGAATCTAGACATACCACTAGGGAAAATCATCAACTCAAAAAGGAAGATAACAAGAGATGAAGAAATGAATACAAGAACTACAAAACATGCAGAAAAAATTTAATATAATGGCATTAGTAAGTCCTTACCTATCATTAATTACCCAAATAAAAATGCATTAAATTCTCCTATCCAATAGATACTGTGGCTGGATGAAAAAAGAAAGAAAAGCCAACTATATGCTTTCTGTAAGGGACTCAATTCAGCTTTAGGGACACAAATAGGCTCCAAGAGAAGGGGTGGAAAAAGATATTCCATGCAAGTAGAAACTAAAAGAGAGCAGATAAAACAAACTTTAAGCCCAAAACAGAAACAAGAGACAAAGATTATTATATAATGATAAAGGAATCAACTCATCAAGAAGACGTAACAATCATAAATGTATCTGCATACAGATTGGAGCACCTAAATATATTAAGCAAATACTAACAGGTATGAAGGGAGACAGACAGCACTACAATAATAAGACTAGATAGACCTACAATAATGGATAGGTCATCCAAACAGAAAGTCAACAAAGAAACTTTGGACTTGAACTATACTTTGGACTAACAGACTTATACAGTCTATTCCATCCAACAGCTTCAGAATACATTCTTCTCAAACACACATGGAACATTCTCCAAGATACATCATATCAGAGGTCACAAAACAAGTCTTAGCAAATTTCAGAAGATTAGAATTATACCAACTATCTTTGTAAACCACAGTGGTATGAAACTAGAATCAGTAACATGAGAAAAGCAGGAAAATTCACAAATATGTGGAAATTAAACAATTAAACAGTACAATCCTGAACAATTATTGGGTCAAAGAAGAAATCAGAAGACAAATAAAAATATCTTGGTACAAGTTAAATTGGAACTAATATACCAAAACCTATGGAATGCAGCAAAAGCAGTTCTAAGGGGGACATTTAGAGTGATGAATGCCTACATCAAAAAACAAAACAAAACAAAACAAAAACAAAAACAAAAACAAAGAAAGATCTCAGATAAACAACCTAACTTTAAACCTCAATGAAGTAAGGAAGCCAAGAACAAACTAAGCCCAAAGTGAGCATAAGGAAATAATAAAGATCAGAGCATAAATAAATAAAATAGCCAGAAAAACAACAGAAAATATCAATAAAACTAAGAGCTTGTTTTTTAAAAAGATAAAAATTTGACAAATCAATAGCTAGACTAAGAAAACCAGGACTAACTAAAATAAATAAAATCAGAAATAAAAGAGAAGACAAATTATATCTTTTCATGACAAAACACTCAGCAAATTGTGTATAGAGGGAACATACCTCGACATAATAACACCATATATGACAAACACAGAGCTGATATAGTAAATGGTGAAAGACTGAAAACTTTCCCTCTAAGATCAGGAACAAGACAAGAGTTCCAACTTTCACCACTCATATTCAACATAGTACTGGCTAAAGCAATCAGTCAAGAAAAAGGAGTAAAAGGCATCCAAATTAGGAAGAATTGAAATTATCTGTTTGCAAATGTTATGATCCTATAGAGAAGAAATCCTAATGAGCCCACCAAAAAATAACCAAAAAATTTAGTAAAGTTGTAGTATATCTACAACAGATAGGGGCGCCTGGGTGGCTCAGTCGTTAAGTGTCTTCCTTCGGCTCAGGGCGTGATCCCAGTGTTCTGGGATCAAGCCCCACATCAGGCTCCTCCCTGGGAGCCTGCTTCTTCTTCTCCCACTCCCCCTGCCTGTGTTCCCTCGCTGGCTGTCTCTCTCTGTCAAATAAATGAATAAAATCTTAAAGAAAAAAAAAAGAAAACCAACAGATAGAATTTGGTTGTTTCTATACATTAACAACAAAACATCTGAAATAGAAATAAAGAAGCAATCCCATTTGCAATAGCATCAGAAAAAAAATACTTAGGAATGAATTTAATCAAGGAAATGAAAGATCTATACACAGAAAATGACAAGACTTTGACAAAAGAAACTGAAGAAGCCACAAATAGAAAGATATTCCATGTTCATAGACTAGAAGAATTAATTTGTTAAGGTGTCCATACTATGAAAAGTCATCTATAGATTCAATGAAATCCTTTTCAAAATTCCAATGGTATTTTTCACAGTAATAGGAAAAAACTATCCTTAACTTTGTATAGAACCCCAAAAGATCCTGAATAGCCAAAGCAATCCTGAGAAAGAAGAACAAAGCTGGAGGCCTCACACTTCCTGATTTCAAACTATGCTACAAAACTAAAGTCATCAAAACAGTATGGTTCTGGCATAAACGTAGACACGTAGACCAATGGAACTGAATCAAGAGCCTAGAATTAAATCTTTACATTATACAGTCAACTAATATTTTACAAGAGAGTTAAGAATACTTAATGGGGAGCCTGGGTGGCTCAGTTGGTTAAGCATCTGCCTTCAGCTCAGGTCATAATCCCAGGGTCCTGGGATTGAGCCGTGCTTCAGACTCCCTCCTCAGAGAGGAGTCTGCTTCTCCCTCTGCCCCTCCACCCCCACTTGTGCTCTCTCTTGCTCACTCTCTCTCAAATAAATAAATAAATAAATAAATAAATAAATAAATAAAATATTTTAAAAAAGAATACTTAATGGGAAAAGAATATTCTCTTCAATAAATGATGTTGAAAAACTGGATAACCATATTCAGAAGACTGTAACTGGACCCCTATCTTACACCACTCATGAAAATTAAATAGAAATAAATTAAAGACTTAAACATAAGACCTGATATCATACAACTTCTAGAAGAAAACCTGGGAGAAAACTTCCTTGACATTGGTCTTAGGCAATGACTCTTTTTGATATGAAACCAAAACCAAAGGCAAAAATTAATGTTAGACTACAACAAAATAAAAAGCTTTTGCATAGCAAAAGAAACAATCAACAAAATGACAAGGTGACCTACTTAATCAAAGAATATATTTGTGAACCATATATCTGATAAGAGGTTAATATTAAAGAATGTAAAGAACTCAATAGCCAAAAACAACAACAACAACAACCCACAATCTGATTTAAAAAATGGGCAAAGGATATGAATAGACATTTTTCCAAAGGAGACATGCAAATGGCCAAAAGGTTCATGAAGAGGTGCTTGATGTTACTAATCACCAGGGAAATGTTAGAATGACAATCATCAAAAAGAAAAGATAAAGGGTGCTGGCTGGTGAGGATGTGGAGAAAAGGGAACCCTTGCGTACCGTTGGTGGGAATATAAATTGGTATAGCCACTATGGAAAACACTATGAAATTCTTCAAAAAATTAAAAAAAGAACACTCGAATCCAGAAATCCTACTTCTGGGTATATATCCAAAGGAAACAAAATCAGGACCTCAAAGAGATAGCTGCACTCCCATGTTGACTATGGCATTACTCACCATAGCCAAGATATGGAAACAACCTATGTGTCCATCTATAAAGATAGATGTGGTTTATATACAATAGAATATATTATTCAGCCATAAGAGACAAATCCTAGCTTTTATGACAACACAGATGATTTTGAGGACATTATACAAAGTGAAGTAACTTAGACAGAGAAAGATAAATACTGTATGATCTCACTTATATGTGGAATCTAGAAAAGCCTAACTCTTAAGGGAGTTCCCAGAGTAGGAGGAGCCTAAATTCAGCTCATCCCAGGCATACACCTAGATAACACCCACGTCAGTGTAAATAACGCAGAAAATGAGACGAAGACTGGCAGAACAGATTCTCCACAGCTAAATGTAGAGAAGAGGTCACAGCAAAAAGTGTAGGAAGGGTGGAGACACAGTCGAGAACCAACCTAATCTGCAAGACTGTCCACAGGAGGGAGGCACACTACAGGCGGGAAGAAAGGAAAGGAGCAAACTCCACCCCAGGCACCCCAGGCATGGGGGACCCACACCCGGAAGACAAGTCCCCATAACATGTGGCTTTTAAAACCAGAGAGGCTTCACTTTATAAGTTCTTATAATCATTGCGGCTTGTCACCTGGAACTTTAAAAATCAGTGGGCTTAGCTCAGGGAGAGCTGGAGGGCTATAGGAAACTGAGTTCCCACTCTTAAAGAGACAGCATAACAAAGCCCCACAGAAATACAGTATAGAAGCAAAAGAATACACTTTGAAAAGTACCTGGGGTATACAGGAAGATTTATTTACTAAACTAAGAATGTGTACTGAAGGGGCAGGGATCCTTGGGAGACTTCTCCAAGAACAAAAGAGCTGATAGGCAACATTCTCCCCCCACCCTCCAGCCTAGAGAGATGTTGGAGGGGGATACTTGCAGGAACCAGAGCAGCTTGAACACTCTCCATCTAGCTTGCTAACAACACTCACGGCCCCCGCAACTCTTCTGTGAACTTGCCCCCCTCAAACAGCCCTCAGCTGTTCCCCAAAGCTGCTACAGGCCTCTTCCATAACAGACCTGCACAAATGTTGCTAACACCACATGCCCCACTCCCACGTTTTCCTGCGGACCTGCCCCATCCAGCACACCCTTAACAGGGGTCCTTCCAAAGCAGTGCCATAAACATGGGAGCATGCAAGCAGCCCTGATGGGGGCAGCACCACTCCAAAGCTGACTCCTACTCTGGGGAGAGGGGAAGATGACCGCACACACCAGTTAGACTGCAGCCCCAGCAGTGGGCTGGGGGTAGACATCTGGTCTGACTGCAGGCCCTGTCCACCAATTAAAGCCTCCCAGGGGACAACACAGGGAGAGCACCCTGAAGTTCAGTTCTACTACAGCTCTGATAAATGCCTTTTCTGACCCAACTCTAGCCCAAGGTGGCCCTAGAATGGCCTATTAGCTACAGAGGGACAAAACCCTGCCCATAACAGGCAAAGAGAGCCACTGTAGTCAACTGGACTGAAGGCAAACATGGCTCAGCCACAACAGTAGGGCACACATGACACACATAGGCAAGTGAAGTGTAAGGTTCTGCTGAACAGGGGATGTTGCACTGCAGGGCATTACAAGACCTCTTCTTCATACGGCCATCGCTTTCAAGAGCAGGAGATGTAGTTGACCTTCCTAACACAAAGAAATATACACAGTTACACAAAAAAAGGAGATAGAGGAATATGTTACAAATGAAAGAACAAGACAAAATCACAGCAAGAGAGCTAAAATGGACATAAGTAATATGCTTGGTAGGGAATTTAAAGTAGTGGTCATAAATATACTCATTGGACTTGCAGAAGGAGTGGAAGATCTCAGTGAGACCCTCAACAAAGGGATAGAAAACATAAAAAAAGAACTAATCAGAGATGAAGAACTCAATAACTGAAATTAAAAATATACTAGAGAGAGTAAAGAGTAGACTAGAGGAAGCAGAATAGACCAGTGACCTGGAGGACAGAGTAATGGAAAGCAATCAAGCTGAACAGGAGAGAGGAAAAATAATTAAAAAATGAGAATAGATTAAGGGAAATCAGCGACACCATCAAGCATAACATTTGCAGTACAGGGCCCCAGAAGGAGAAGAGAGAGAAAAGATGGAGAAAATTTATTTAAAGAAATGATAGCTGAAAACTTCCCAAATCTGGGGAAGGAAACAGATATCCAGATCTGAGAGGTACAGAGAACTCCCAACAAAACCCAAGGAAGTCCACACCAAGATACATTGTAATTAAAACAGCAAAAAGTAGAGATAACAAGAGAATTTTAAAAGCAGCAAGACAAAAGAAAACAGTTATATACAAGGAAAAACCCATAAGGCATGCAACTGATTTTTCAGCAGAACCTTTGCAGGCCAGAAGGGAGTAGCATTATACATACAAAGTGCTGAAAGAAAAAACCCTGCAACCAAAAACACTCGGCCCAGCAAGGCTATCACTCAGAATAAGAGAAAGAATTTCCTGGAAAAACAAAAGTTAAAGGAATTTATCACCACTAAGCCAGCCTTACCAAGCGTGTTAAAGTGGATTCTTTGAACGGAAAGGAAAGACCATAAGCAGGAGTAAGAAAAGTAGGAAGCACAAAGCAGTAAAATTAAATAAATCTATAAAAATCAGTCAAGGGACTCATAAAATAAAATGATGTAAAGTATGTTACAATTCTACCAAAAATAATAATATATCTAGGAATAAACTTAACCAACGTGGTGAAAGACCTGTAGCTGAAAACTATGAAACACTGATGAAGGAAATTGAAACTGACACAAACAAATGGAAAGATATTCCATGCTTATGGAATGGGAGAACAAATACTGTTAAAATGTCTATCCTACCCAAAGCAATCAACACATTTAATGCACGCTCTATCAAAATGCCAACAACATTTTTCACAGGCCTAGAACAAAATAATCCCAAAATTTGTATGGAACCACAAAAGACCCTGAATAGCCAAAGCAATCTTGAAAAAGAAAGGCAAAGTTGGAGGCATCGCAATTCCAGACTTCAAGTTATATTACAAAGCTGTAGTAATCAAAACAGTATGTTACTGGCACAAAAATATAGACACATAGATCAATGGAACAGAATAGAGAATGCAAAAAATAAATCCACAAGTATTTGGTCGATTAATTTTCAACAAAGCAGGAAAGAATATGCAATGCGAAAAATACAGTCTCTTCAACAGTGTTGGGAAAACTGGACAGTGACATGCAAAAGAATGAAACTGGACCACGTTCTTAAACCATACACAAAAAGAATTCAAAATGGATGAAAAACCTAACTAAATGTGAGACAGGAAATCATCAAAATTCTAGAGAAGAACACAGTAACTTCTTTGACATTGCCCGTAACAACTTCCTTCTAGATGTGTTGTCTCCTGAGGCATGGGAATCAAAAGCAGAAGTAGACTTGGGACTACATCAGAATAAAAAGCTTCTGCATAATTAAGGAAACAATCAACAAATCTAAAAGGCAACCTACAGAATGGGAGAAGATATTTGCAAATGATATATCTGATAAAGGGTTAGTATCCAAAATATATAAAAAAACTACAAAACTCAACACCCCCAAAACAAATGACCCAATTAAAAAATTGGACAGAAGACATGAACAGACATTTCTCCCAAGAATACATCCAGATGGCCAACAGACACATGAAAAGTTGCTCATCATCACTCATCATCAGGGAAATGCAAATCAAAACCACAATGAGATACCACCTCACACCTGTCAGAATGGCTGAAGAAACAACAGGTGTTGGCAAGGATGTGGAGAAAAAGGAACACGATTGCACTGTTGGTGAGAATGCAAACTGGCGCAGCCACTGTGAAAGACAGTATAGAGGGTCCTCAAAAATAGAGCTACTCTATGATCCAGCAATCACATTACTGGGTATTGACTCAAAGCGTACAAGAACACTAAATCAAAGCGGATACATCCGCCCCTGTGTTTATAGCAGCATTATTTACAACAGCCGAGATATGGAAGCAGCCCAAGTATGTGTGTATATATATACACACACACAATGGAATATTTTCAGCCATAAAAAAGAATGAAATCTTGCCATTTGCAACAAAATGGATGGAGCTAGAGAGTATAATGCCAAGGGAAAAAGTCAGTCAGAGAAAGATGAATACCATAGGATTTCACTTGTACTTGGAATTTAAGAAACAAAACAAATGAGCAAAGGGAAAAAAAGAGAGATAGAGAGAGAGAGAGAGTGACAAACCTAAACAGATTCTTAACTCTAGAGAACAAACTGATGGTTACCAGAGGGGAAGGGGATGGAGGATGGAGGAAATAGGTGAAGGGCGTTAAGGAGGGCACTTGTCATGAGCACCAGGTGATGTATAGAATTGCTGAATCACTATATTGTACACCTGAAACTAATAGAACAGTATGTTAACTAAGTGGAATTAAAATTAAAAACTTTAAAAATGCAAGATGGTGCTGTGAATATAGGAAAGCATTTGGATGTCCTAGGGGTCAAGCGAGTGTTAATATTCTCACGCTCTATCACATCATACCACACTTTATCATGTTGTGTTGTTCCACATTATGTTATGTTATTTAGTTGTATGTCAGAACGAGATATGAGAACATCTGACAGCTTTGCCTACCTTAAAATTTAAAACTTCTATTATATCAAAAGCTGGGAGAAATATTAACATTGCATAGAATAGGAAAAGGGCAATATTTCCAGTAGACAAAGAAGATTCGATCAAGAGTAAGAAAAAGACCAAAAACAGTAGAAAAAAATTTTAATATGTGAATGATTAATTCACAAACAAAGATAAAGCTAGTATTCAATAAGCCTAAGTATTCTACCCTATGAAAAGGGATCTTTGTCATTTTGTTTTTGTCATGTCACTCAATAAATATTTCTTGCATGAATGAACAAATAAATGAAAAGATGCTTGGTGTCACCAGCAGTCAGGACCATGCAAATTAAATAAGAATGAAATACAATTATCTTCAGTGGTACTGCACAGGTGAAGAGATCAACGAAATCTAATATAATAGGATGAGGATAATGGGTACTCTGATACACGGCTCATAGGAATCTGAACGCATTGATGCTGTGTCAAAAACTAATGGAGAAAGGAAAGTTTATTCAAGAAAGGAAACTGAAAACATTAATTGGCAACTTGGGATATAGTAAACTCATACTCATATCAATCTAAATTCTTACATGGAGTCTAACATAAAATAATTACAAAATAAAAAGAAACAGAAACAAATGGTTTTCAAATCTATGGAGTGAGAAAAATCACTGAAAAATTAAATCCCTATATTTAACTAATTAAAAAGTAAAGTCAAACAATAAACAGAATACCACATGTAACATTAAATATTAAAGTAATTAATATGAATCCATAATAATATTCCATCTCTATTAGGATACGAATCAATAGAAAGGAAAAATACTTCATTAACAGAGCAATGGGGAAAATAATATCATTCCTAATAAAAACATACCTATGAAAGTAATAATTTTATCTTTCAAAATACTTATGATTACGGTTGATGATAGTGAAAGCTGGTAACAGAACATGGGTTATAGTGGGAACTGTTACAGACCTTTGGAAAATAATCTGATGCTACATTACAGTTTGAAATATCCATTTCTATTCGGGATTTCACCCAGCATCCAGAAAGAAGCTGCAGTTCAGTGGGAGGAATCCGATTAGCTGACAGCTTTTGGCTGCAGCGCTTTCACGATCTGCTGCCATCTTTGATCCAAGGCCATGCTCTTCCCTGGCAGTTGATGGCATACGGTAGGGGTACCAGGCTTGGCCATTTCTGCCTAACATAGGACACTTCTACGAACAATCACCACAATTCCTCTTTTGGGCCAGGAAAGACTTTCTCAGAGCTGCACAACAGTCTGAGAATTTTCCCAAAACCAGGCTTCTTTCCCTCTCTCCTTGCACAGGTGTCTGATCTATATTGTGATCTGAGGCTCTCCTTGCCTAATGCTATGCCCTCTACTGTGTATCTTTCACAGGTATTTCCCTCAATAAATCTCCTGCACTTCTAATTCCTCCTGGCATCTGATTCCCACAAGATCTAAAGTAACAAAACCATTGATTTTACTTTGGGGAATTTATACCAAGGAAGCATCTCCAAATATGAAACAAAGCTCTCTATATAAATATCCTCATCTAGCATTATAATATCCAAAAATATGAGGAAAAACCCAATAATTTCAACCACTGGAAAATGGTTAAGGAAAATTTCAGAACATTTTGTAGCTGTTAAATTCATACATACAATTTGTAACAATGTAAAGAGTGTTTGTTATGTGAAATGGATAGGAAATACAATTGCACATATACTATCATCACAATTATAGAAGCAATTAAACCAAAAAAGAACTAAAACAAAATCACATTGGAAATTGACCCAACATGGGCCACCTGGGAGGCCCAGTTGGTTAAGCGCCTGCCTTGGCTCAGGTCATGATCCCAGGGTCCTGTGATCAAGCCCCACATCAGGCTCCCTACTCAGCAGAGAGTCTGCTTCTCCCTCTCCCTCTGCCTGCCGCTCCCCCTGCTTGTGCTCTCTCTCTCTGTCAAATGAATAAAATCTTGAAAAAAAGGGAAAAAAAAGGAAAATCGACCCAACATAAGTTATAACATTCTAGATCTGAATAGTTAATAATAAAAAGTTATAGTATTTTAGGTATTTGTTGATAAGCTGTATTTTT